>NW_008343085.1:621479-640170 GCF_000622305.1 Nannospalax galili
CAGAGTGGGGGATCTCAGTGTGATGCGAAAGGAAAAGAGACGAGGAGAGAGAGAGAGAGAGAGAGAGAGAGAGAGAGAGAGAGAGAGAGAGAGAGAAAGAGAATGAATTGAGAATGAGAGAGCAGGGTCAAAGCATGCTTCTCGGGTTCAGCCAAGCAAGGTCTTGAATGGATCAGTGCCTCTCTGCTTTGCTAGGAAGGCAACCTCCAGCAGGGAGACTCGGGGTTCAGCACCTAGAGTTTGCTCTCCTGCTTTGCCCTCAGCCCTTCCCAGTTTCTTGCCACCCAAGGCCAAGTGGAACCGCCGGGGCCCTCCTCCTCAGACACACTGACTCTGCCTCCGCGGATCCAACCTCAGGTAGGAGGGACTGGACTTGGCCCTTTGCCCAAGAAGAGGGAGATGGAAAAGAAGCCTCCACCCTGATGCGGGCCTCTGCTGCTCTTGGCAAAGTGGGATCTGAGGAAGCGCCCACACACTCCCTCTGTCGTTGCAGAAAAAGAGGAAGCAGCACATGTATAGGTTGCCAAGGTCTGAGGTCTTGGACCGGGAGTCCCCGCTGCCCAGGCTACGGGGTGAGCGCCCCTCACGGATTGGGTCCTGCCAGGTTAGTTCCGGGGGAGGGATAGGTAAGGCTGGAGCAGCCCCTTAGTCTCAAATTCCCCTCCACTATGCAGGGACCCGGACTCCTGGCCACTACTCCAGCTCATCATTCGATTCCACCAGCTCCGGCCTGGTGCATGCCGCTGGCCCTGTAGGCGCCTACGACTCGGCGTCCATGGAAGAGATTCCAGTGGCGCAAACGCGCCTGGGCAGTGCGGCCCTGGGCACCCCCGGCAGCCAGGGCGGAGAGTCTGGCCTGGAGCCACACGGGCATGCGCTTGCGGTCTTCGTGAGCCCAAGCAGTGGCGAGCCGGGGACGCCCCGTGAGGGCGACCTGCCTTAGCTGACACTAGTGGCAGGAGGGCCGAGAGGAAGCAGCCGGCCCAACTCTATGCAACGCCCCATCCTCACAGCACCGAGTGCACTTTAGGGGCCTCTTGGCTGGTGGGATCGGCCTCCCTTACCCACAACTCAGCAATATCTGCCCCACCGGCCCTGATACTCCAATAAACTTTTTTTATGCTTTTGCGGACTTAGAGCTTACTTTCTTTTAAACAAATTTTATATGTATGAGTGTTTTGCCTGTATGTATGTTAAGTGCTATGTCGTGCAATACCAATAGTGGCCAGAAGGGAGCATGAGAGCTTCTGGTGTTACATCAGCTGTGTGGGTGCTGCAAGCCGAACCCGGGGCCTCTGAAGGAGTAGCCAGTGCTTTTAACTGCGGATCCATCTCTGCAGCTCCGAGCGTACTTTCTTAATGACAAGGGCCATGGGCTTATGGAAGCCAGACCATCGCTAGCTCGCCTGGGGACAGGGTAGGTGTTAAGAAAGGCTCTCAGCAGAGCATTTTCAGTGTTGGGGTTAAGTGTTTAACAGGCCTTATGCATGCTAGGCAAGCACTCTACCACTAAGCTACATCTACTCTCCTTCCTCTGGCCTTTCCATTTTTTGTAGTCCAGGTTGGCTTCAAAATTTAAGGTCTCCTGAGTGCTGAGATTATAGGCGTGGGCAACCATGCTCAGCAAAGTTAATAGTATTTGCAGTTGGAGACTGAAGGGGAAGCTGTAGTGGAGCAGAGGCTGTGAGGCCGAGGGGAGGTGGGAATGGAAGGAGACAGCCATCCCGGAGGTCCAGGAGCTGTTTCCTGGCCAGTCATCTCCATCCATGCAACTAGCATTCTGGGGCTAGGCAAGCGTGGTCTCTGTCCGGTCCTCCTCTATTGCTCCAGAATCTGGACCCTATTCGGGAGAACGTGGGACTAGCTGGGGAATGCCACATATTCCATGGCAGGTGTGGTCTTGAGCCAGCTGTAGACTTTGTCACCGAGGGAAAGGATCTTTCTGTTCTTCCTCTTCCCGCTTCAGCTTCTTAAGGATCAGGTTGGCTCTTTGGGAAGCTGTATCTCCCCTGAGGGATGGGGATCCGGCTTGAACTGTCGGGGGCTGTTCTCTCACTGGGGGGCCATGGGAACGTCCCATCTGAGACATCCAGAACTGCCCAGGGCTGCTATCGCGCCCCAGGACCGGGGAGCTGAGGGGGAGGGGTGGGATAAGGCTGTCGCAGCAACTCCGTGGGCCCAAAGCCCAGAGCGCTCAGAGGGCGGGGTCTGGTGGGCGGAGCCAGCGTGACCTTGGTCACTCTCTCGCTGAGACAGCCTGGGGGGTGGGGTGGGGGTGGGACTCATTATCTCTATGGAGACAGAGAAACAGGGGATAATACCGCGGATCCGCCCCAGCTGCAGTCCTGCCCGGGAGCCGGCAGGGAGCGGAGCTGCGGAGCCGCCGGGTCTCCTGCATCTGTCATCTGTTCCTGTGTCCTGTCTATCCGAAGGCACGCTGCAGGAGCAGCCACGAGATAGAAGCCGGTAGGAGAACTGGACACCGACCACCTAAATCAATATCCTGTACAGAAAGGGGTGGGTGGGAGCGCCTGTAAGGGGTCCCAACCCCGGATGGTACTGAGCTGAGGATACCGGCTGAGCAGCCCAGCCCTGGCCCCAAGTGTTCCTCCACCGCACAGCCCCCACCTCCTTGCTCAGCTGATTGATGACTACAGCTGTCCCAGCAGTAGCTGACGGGTGGATTCAGTTCAGGAGCTTGGCTATTCCATCGAAGGTCTGTAGACCCCAGAGCTTCTTGCTTATGATTCTGCTCCACCTGAACAGCCCTGAGATGACCAAAAATCCATCTTCCCACAGAACAGGAGTGAGCACCAGTTACAGGATCTTTCCAGTTCCTTGAAACAAGTATCCTGTGGCTCCTCTGGACATAGTTACCCTTGATGAGCCAAGTTCAGGGCTTTGGGTCCCTGTTTGGAGACTGCACCTTGGGAGAAGCACAGGAAAGTGCAGTACCCCTTTGGGCTATGGTCCCACAGAGGCCTCTTCAATGTGGGATTGCTGGGTGCTCATAGTCCTAGAACTGCAACTTACAAGTGGGCAGGTGTGGCCACTGGGAAGCGGCTTTCAGTGTCAAGGCCAATGGTAATGGAAGAGGAGGAAGCTGAGCAGGGATTCAGGTTGTGGTCGTTGGAGGCTTTGTTTTTTTTTTTTTTTTTAAATAAGAGGCAGAGAGCTAAAGATGGTGGCTGAGGATGAGGGTGTGGTCAGGAGGCTGCAGTGGATGTGATGGTGGTATATCTTAACATGGTAGAGGGGAATATGGAAATGTCACTGTGGGTGAGACACTGAGGGACTTTAAAGCAGGGCTCTAGGTATGCAGATAAGGGGGGTGCTAAGGGTGTTAGAAAGCTGCAGTGAAAGTGCATGGTCAGGGGTTTTTCAACATCTTGCTTGGGAGTATGGAAATGCCAATGTTTAGATTGGACACTGTGGGGTGGTTTAGAGTAGGGTTATGTCAGGAGCTGTAGGTCTATGAATAACTAGGGATGCTAAGGGTATGTTCAGGGGGCCTTGATAAGGGCTGTGGGTACAGAATCAGGTTGGTGAGTGTGGTGGGTCTCTTCAGGATGTGGATGAGGAGGATACAGAATTTGGGCTGCAGGTGTGGTACAGGGCTTGATCAGTAGAGGGAGTTTCAGAGTGGAGCTAAGGGTGTGGTCAGGGGACTGCAGAGGAGGGCTGAGGGTGTGGTCAGGGGATTGCAGTGCTTGGTTTTGGGTGTGGGGAACGCTTTAGCACAGAACTGAGGGTATACTGGGGAGGTTTCAGTGCAGTCCTGTTATTGTCTGTGTGGGGATGGAAGTGGAGAAAAGGGTCAGACCCAGGACTGAGAGTGTAGATGGTGGTGGGGTCACAGTGCAGGGCTGTGGGTGTGCTCAGGGGTACAAGGCTGAGGGTGTGGAGGGCCAGAGCTTAGTGCATATGAGCTATGGGAATGTGAACTGGCATGGCCATGCTCAGGGTGTGGTGAGGGACCTCAATGGAGGCCTGAAGTATAGACAAGGGGATGTGTGCATCAATGGAGGATCACAACACTAATCTCACGGTCCCACTAGCAGCATGGAGGAGTTTGAGGAGCTAGTTATTCTACAAGCCTTCACCTAAGGTGCCTTCAATCTCCCTTGTCCTAAACTCCACAAACTGGGAGCTACAGCTCCAATCAGTGGCAAGTGGCCAGGAAGCCACGGTTGCGCCTTAGGCTTAGGGAGTGCTGGCATGCCCCACCTGTGGGCCCCTGCTTCCCAACCCAGCCCAGCCCAGCAGCACTGGGAGCTTCTCCCTGAGCTGCCCTGACACCATCCTACCCTTAGCAACACTCTCCAAGCAGCACCACCCTCCCTTAGCAACTGTCTCCAGGCTTCACAAACTGTGGCCAGGCCAGCCCCAAGTTCCCGCTCCCTTCATGTTTTTGTTTAACAGCAAATAGTAACAAGGCCTGGGCTGGGCCAGCTGCACCCCTGCCTAGGGCATGCACTGCTGCCCTTGTTTCTGCTCCCTTGTCAGGCCTGGGCTGTGCTGGGCCTCACTGGGTCTTTATGACCCCTAGAGAAACACTGTCCTCACTAAATACCTGTCCAACCAGCAGTCTGGCCTGGCACTGACCAAGCTTGGCATGGAGCTTCCTGGGAGGGGGGTGCTGCTTCTCTGCCCCCTCTTACTTCCACACAAGCAGGCCTTGTGCCAAAGACAGACAAAGCCATGGCCCCAGCTGTTGCCTTCACAGTCTTTCTGGACAGTGCCATTCTGTTCTCAGTGTAGTGTGGGCATCATGATTTCATCTTCTGAGCCCTACGGAGTGCCAGGGTTGGCACTGAGCAATGAGACCTTTCTGCTCATGGTTCTTCCTCAGGGCTCTGGGGTCCAGGCAGGCACTGAGTTCTGACCCCTCTCCCCAGGCAACCCAGTCCTGACTCTGAGGGTCTGTTACAGAAATGTTTTGAGGTGGCGGTAGGGATGTTCTGGCCCTGGGGGTGGGCAGCTTGGCTGGGAGATGACTGAGGTGCATCCCCACAGGGTGGCATGGCAGCGAGCACTGATGTAGCTGGGCTGGAGGAGAGCTTCCGCAAGTTTGCCATCCATGGTGACCCCAAGGCCAGCGGGCAAGAGATGAACGGCAAGAACTGGGCCAAGCTGTGTAAAGACTGCAAGGTGGCTGATGGAAAGGCTGTGACGGGAACAGATGTTGACATCGTCTTCTCCAAAGTCAAGTGAGCCCTGGGTAGCCCCTGCCTCTCATGATCCCAGAAGTTGGGGAGTTGGGGGCTGGAATCAGGGAGGACACCAGAAGGGGGAACCCTCATGGTGGACATGGTTGCTGGCAGGGCGAAGTCTGCTCGGGTCATCAACTATGAGGAGTTCAAGAAGGCTTTGGAAGAGCTGGCAGCCAAGCGGTTCAAGGGGAAAAGCAAGGAAGAGGCCTTTGAGGCCATCTGCCAGCTGGTGGCAGGCAAGGAACCAGCCAATTTGGGTGTCACTGTAAGTATTCTGCTAGTCTCTGGTGGCCACTGAGGGGATGTAGGGAATCTCAGTTGAGGGTGGGAATGGGCCCTTCAGGCTCCCTCTCAAGTGTCCTTGGGGGAACTCTGTCCAAACAGAAAGCAAAAACAGGGGGTGCTGTGGACCGACTGACTGACACCAGTAAGTACACGGGTTCCCACAAAGAGCGCTTTGATGAGAGTGGCAAGGGCAAGGGCATTGCTGGACGGCAGGACATCCTGGACGACAGTGGTTATGTGAGTGCCTACAAGAACGCCGGTACCTATGATGCCAAGGTGAAGAAGTGAGATCTGGGAAGCCCCCAGTGAGGCTGCCCCCACTGGAGTTTCGGGCCTGGGTTGAAGGGGCACATGGAGCAAGAAAGCCTGGTCCCCTCCCTGCTGGACCTGCCACTTAAAGCTTCCTGCCCAGTCCCATGGGGCCATCCCACCAGGCCTCTGACCCAGACTGCTGTGTCCCTTTTTCCTTTCTTGTCTCCCCGACTTCTGTCTTGGAGTCTGTGCCTATAGCATCACCATCCCACCCTGGTCCTGGGCATGGCTGACCCCTGCCTGCTTGCCTCATATTTAAGCTGCTGCTCTGGCCAAGTGCCTAATTCTTACCCAGACCTCAATAAAGACACCTTTTGTACCAGTATGGCCTGACTGGGTCTGTGGCGATGGGGTCATGGCATTCACACCTCAGTATCATCACCCTCTTGTATACACACTCTGCCAGGCACTCCCATCCCATTGGCAGCCCGGCCCAGAAAGAGATGTGATTCTCTTCCATTAGTGAGTCTCTTACATTAGTGCAGAGCAGAGCCAGACCTTCTGAAAGGGCCCTTAGGGAAATGCAAAGCTTTTTACTGGGCCCTGTCCCTGAGAGTGCTGGTATCACAGCCTGTAGCTCTGTAGCTGGGGCCTCAATCTGCAGACTTGGTCCTGAACATTTGCACAGCAGAAGGAAGGATGAGACAGCAGACTTGGCCTGGACCAAGGCTTGGCAGAGGTCCAGTGCCAGACCTCAGCACTATGACTGCCAACAGGGGCTACTAGGGCAAGTCATTTTGGGCCCTAGTCTAGAATCTCAGAAAATTCAGGGCTAGGAGGAACCTTAGAAAAGTGAACAATTGACTCCCTAATTTTATGGATGAGGAAACTGTGACCCAGGGAAAGAAAAGGTTTCTTCAGATGAGGCCAGGCCCCTTCTAGCACAGCAAGCCCTAACACCATTTCTGAAAAATGGGGGCTAATGGCCAGTGATGGGCCTAGTGTCCCTCAGTGATGGGCCTCTGACTGATTTCCTCCCATCTGTTCACCATCCTGCTGGGAAGGGCAATCCCTTTCACATCATCTGTTCTCCAAAGGCCTGGGTATTGGGTCAGAGTTGTTCCCAAGCACATGTTTTGTGACGAACCCTCCTTCCTTCCTACGGCAACAAGGAGGCTGGTGGAACTCAGGGCCTGTCCATAAGACAGCTCCCAAAATGTTCCAGGAGGACTCAAATGTTCATGTTCGGCAATACCTCTGTTTTGACCCAGGCACAGGTGAAGAAATGCAATTGTATATCCCTTCATCCCACAGGCTGTTCTGGGATGTTCTTCCAAGATTGAGCTTAAGCCCAACCACTCAGGAATGAGAGGTCCAGAGGAATAGTGTAGCTTGGACAGGCTCGGACAGGGTCAGAGAAGGTCGGGTGGGAAGCAGAAGGCACAGGTTGGCTCCTGCCTCAGCAGAGCCTTGCCCTCCTGTTTCTGGAGGCTGGCTCTTCACTGTGCTGCCCCTGTCCTCTCAAACTACCCTGGAAAGTTCCAGTTTCCCCCACCAGCTGGCAGTAGAGAGGTGGTCCCGCCCCCTAGCCTGGGAAATGTTTGAACTGCAAGTTTTACCTCAGTGACCATACCTCAGTGGGAAACCTAAACTCTTCTTGCTCCACTTACTGAAAGATCTTCATGACAATTGGGTTCCCTATGTCCAAACCTGGCCTCACTCTCAGCTACTGAGCTACAGGGGAAAGGTATGTGTTGGGGGCAAGCGGAGAGCCTGTCCATTTCTGTCACTGGTGGGATGGCTTGAAGGAACAGAGAGAAAGAGAGCTGGCTGACCCCCAAACTTCACCTGGTAGGAATAAAATTTCCTGTTCTTAAATTCTCCCTGCTCAGAAGAAGCTCAAGGCCCAATTAGGGCCAGGAATACTCCTCATTGATGAAAACCTTAGATACCATTTCTAGCAAGGCTAGGCTGACAAGGAAGGGAGGTTAGGATCTGGGGATGCAGCATTAAATCCCTCTGTGTAGCAGGGAAGTCCAGGCCTCTCAGGGTGGCCCTGCCCCTCCCTCTGGGCCGAGAACCTTCCTGAGGATCATCTGCATACCAGATTTGCTTTCTTCTCTCTCAGTAGTGCAGGCCTCTGAGTGAGGATCCTCTCTACTTGTTTTTCATTTGCTCTAGGGGTTTTCTGTCTTCCATGTTGGGTCCTTTTATCCCCTCACGGTGACAACTATGGCCTTTCCTTTGACATTGCAACTCCTACCCCTGTTCCCAGAACTACATGCTATACAAGGAAAAATCAGAATCTGAAATAACCTCCCTAGGAGTGCCTAGCAGCCCAAAGAGTTGCTGGCCTGAGGTAGGGCCAGCCACTTTCTGTGACAAAGGGAAACAGCAAGGAAAGTAGCTTGTTCTGTTAGGCTCCTAGCCTCTCTTTAGCAGAGCCCTGAGCAGATTCTGGGCTTCCACCATTAGATTGTCACACTGGAGGCAGGAAGGGGTGGGGTGGTAGAAAGAAGTATGGTATTTTCCCTGATGGCCTGCCCAGTAGATGGGCTGTACCCTGGGTTGGGTTCCTAAAATGTGAGAACTCAGTGCTGACTGAGGCCCAACTCTCCTTTCTAGGAGAGGCTTTGGCTCTATGAAGATGTCTCAATGGGACAAGGAGGCTGGGAAAATGGCTCCCTTGGAGCACGCAGTTCAAAGAAACTCATGACTCCTCCAGATGCCACATAAAACCCAGAGGTCTGAAGATTTACTTATAATTCAGAAGTGTAGGGTCTTCATGTCTGTAGTATGGGAACTTCCCTGTACAGCATTTGAGTCAGGGACACACATGAGTGTCTGATTCCCTTGTCTTCCTTCTAGACATGGCCCTAGAGGTGAAGGGAAGTGTATGACGTTGACGGTGTTTTGCTCTCTGCCAACACTAGCTGCCCTGGAAAAAGCTGACATAAAAACAGACTTAGAACTCCTCACAGTCTTTCCCCACTGAGATCCAAGATGCCTTATCAATCAGAATCGAAGAATATATGGTCTTTATGTATAAAAGGTGCTGAGGCCAGGCTGGCACACTAGCAAGCTGCATCTTAGGTGGGCCTGCCTCTGCCCCCTCTGCTGTCTGGCTTCTCTGTGGCCCCATGCTGCACCACACTACCATCAACCCATTCTCCTCACATAGGAAGCCCCTCAAATGCAAGCCCCCCACTCTCTGTCCCCTGGAAAAATCTGCAAGGAGCCAAGCCCCTGCTGCCCTCTGAGCCCCTCAGTTTGAGATGCGATGGCACTACCCTTCGTGCATGTGCACTGCTGCTTTTTTCTAGTAGCTTCTCCATCGTTCTCACCCTTGACCCTCTGTTTTGCCTGGTAACCTGCTTATTCTCAGGTCGCTGTTGACTGTCCTCTGGAGACATTTTCCTGACATCCCATTTCTCAGACTAGGATTGATCTCCTGTCATAGACTCTCATGGCAGCACCACGGCACACCTCTGTCCCTGCTCCATGACCCCTCGGGGGCCACCATACTCTGTACTCCTAGCCTAGAGGGCTCTGCAGCTGTCTCCCTGCTCTAACCTGCCAGCTCTACTGCACACTAAGGCCTCACTGGAGCTTTCCCCACATGAACATTCCTCTCTTTCTCTCTTCCTACACACACACACACACACACACACGCACACACACACGCACGCACGCACGCACGCGTGCGCATAGGCTTGCATAGACACAGACACACAGCACACAGGCAAGAATGCATGGGCACACACAAACAAATGCACACAGACATATAGACTCATGCGCACACAGGCACACACAGGTATGAACACACACAAGTATACATAGCTTCTCTTCAGAGCTCTTGTTTCGACCTACTTGGTATAGCTGCAAGCTCTGAGTCTGTGTTCTTCTCACTAAGCTGTGGGCTACTCCAGGGCAGACACCAGATGCTGTCACCTTTTCAATGTGGCAGGAGGAAACTTCAGACACGTTTGGTGAATCAATACAGAGTCTCTGCAATTTCTTCAAACACAAAAGACATTGGATAGATGCTCTTTTGTAACTTTCTACCACACAGTCTCAAATGATACTGTGGAAAGTGTGTACTTTTTTTTCCTTTTTGACATTTTCAATCAAATGATTCTATGTGATATGTCTAGGACTAAGTGCCAACAATTTCTGTAGGCAGAAGGAAAGAATGATCAAATGGGAGGAGCTAAGTGGGAAAATAAAAAGAGGGACAATACAGGAAAGCAATTAGAATGTTTTTTCTTAATGTCTGGGGGTAGACACTACCACACCACACTGGCAAGGGCACCGAGAGCCCTCCTGGGTGATGGAGGTAGCAGCGCTAGCTTCATGTAGGCTCAGGGGCAGCTTTGGAGACACTCTGTATTAGATACCGACCGGTGTCGTGTGTCACTGGTGAGGAGGAAGACAGCGAGCTTTTCCCAAAGGGCGATGATCTCCCCAAATGAGGACTCCTCTCAGGAGGCAGGAGCGACTTCCTGGAATAACCTTTCTGCTCTTTATTCAGCTGTTGCAGCAGATACTCATTAGTTACCACCAGGGACCTGATGCCCAGGGGAGGGGAAAAGGGAGTCATGAAATCACAGCAAAGCCATACCATTTAAGTCTGAGATGGTTACTAGAGACAAATGCATAATGAAGTAACATCTTTCAACAGAAATGTCTCATTTGACTGGGCTATTTTAAAAGGAGACCCACAGTTTCTTTGGTACAGAACATTTAATTGTGTTCCAGACTGACTAAAGCTATGTTTCACATTGTGTAGAGCGGTTTTCTTTCCGAAGCACTTTCATGATGAGGTAAGTAAAGTACTCGGACATTGGCTTCCTTTCCTTCCCCCAGATCCCAGCTTCTTCTAATAGCCTGGCTCTGCAGCTAACTAGCGGTACAAGCCGGGACTGCCTTCTTGGACTGTATTATTACCACACAGTGTTGTGCCATCCGTGCACTGGCACAAGAATGGTGCACATACAATGCTATTAATTAAGCACTATTTTGTTTGTTTTTCTAGGGGGTCTGGTGCTGGAAATCAAACCCAGGGTCTCATATTTGTTATGTGCACTACTGCTGAACCAGACCTACAGCCCCCGGTACTTTTTTTTTTTTTTTTTTTTGGTCTTTTTGAGACAGGGTCTCCCTGTAGTCCCAGCTGGCCTAGAACTCACCATGTAGAGCAGGCTGGCCTTGAACTCAGAGAGATCTGCCTGCCTCTGCTTCCCAAGTACAAGACCCCAGTATTTTTAGCAGTCAAATACTGTTAAATCTAAATGAGTATCAATAGAGTAATAATTAAATGAATGGTGCAACCACACAGTGGAGTATTATGCAGCTAAAAAAAAGGATTGAAAACTAAATCTATAGACCATTGTGAACTTATTTCCAAAATGCTGGGTGAATGAGATGACTCAGTGGGTAAAGGTGTGTGTAGCCAGGTGTGAGGACCTGAGTTTGATCCCTGGGATCCACATGGTAGAAGAGAACAAGCCCATAAGCTCTCTCTCTCTCTCTCTCTCTCTCTCTCTCTCTCACACACACACACACACACAAACACACACTCAAACACAAATAATAAATGTAATAAAAAAGTTAAAGAGGCATTTTTCAGCCAGGTGGCGCACACCTTTAGTCCCAGCACTCAGGAGGCAGAGGCAGGCAGATCTCTGTGAGTTCAAGGCCAGCCTGGTCCACATAGTGAGTTCCAGGACAGCTGGGGCTACAAGGAGACCCTATCTCAAAAAGACCAAAAAAAAAAAAAGTTAAAGAGGCATTTTTCTTCTTTTATGTAATGAAGAGGAACACACATATGTACCCAACATCTGTAATAAAAGGCTAGTGAGAGGGAAGGAAAGGATAGAGGAGACAGGAAACAGAGCTAGAGATTTCTGAATTTATCTTATAGATTTGACTTTGGGGTGATATAAATATTTCACAAAACTATGCAAAGAAGATAAACCAAAATATTTCCCTAAGAATCAAAAGAAAAATGAAACAAATGAGTCTGTATGCTGAGTGAGTGGTTTAAGAACACAAAATTGACTCAAGTTAATCTAAGATATAGGATTTTGATGACTCATCCCTTGAAAGAGATTCTAGTGTTCATAGAGTATGGTCCCTAGACCACCAGCCACAGTACAACCTGGAAATATCAGAAATGCAAATTCTCAGGTCCCAACCTGAGAGCCCAGCAATCTGCATTTCGACAAACCCTCCTGTAATTCTGATGCACACCTAGGTTTGAGAACCATGATTTTATACTATTCCCTTTAGTTTGTGAAGCTTGAAATAATTATAATGAAAACGGTTTTCCATTGTTGTTTTTTTTTTGTTTGTTTGTTTTGTTGAGATAGTCTCAGGTAGTCCAGGCTAGCCTTAAACTCTCTATGTAGCCAAGGCTGGCCTTGAAGTGCTGATCCTTCTACCACCACCTCTCAAGTGCTGGGATTATAGGCATGTGCCACCATGCCCATCTGAAATTTTGTTTTGTTTTATTTTTTTTTATTTATTTATTTTTGGTCTTTTTTTTTTAGACAGGGTCTCCTTGTAGCCCCAGCTGGTAGACCAGGCTGGCCTTGAACTCACAGAGATCCACCTGCTTCTGCCTCCCGAGTGCTGAGATTAAAGGCATGCACCACCATGCCCGGCTTTATTTTTTTTAAAGCCATCCAGAAAGGATCTAGGTCTGATCCTCTGATTGTAACACTACTTCACTGAAAAGCAGTGAAGTTTTGGTTTGAAAGTAGGGGGTTTGCTGTTTGTATTTAAACATCATCAAAACTCTTAGTAGAGGTGGACTGGCAAGTCAGCATTTCAGGAGCTTCCCTAGAACTGCCAATGGCTTTGAGGCCATCCTCCCCCGCCCCTCCCTCAGTCCCCATGTCTGCATATTGAGGGTGCTCATCTATGAAGAGGCTTCTACTATGGAGTACTCCAGATTCTTTCCTTATCACTGTGTACTGAGTGCACTTGATGAGTTTTCTGTGACCAATAGCAAGCAGGCATTTTCCAGAGGAGCCAGATGGCCGATTTGAAAGGTATATAATGACCCAAACAGTTGGCTGACACAAGAGTCCTACAGTTGGTGAAAAACTAATTATTGAGTTGTTGCAACCCACAAATGCCAGCAAAGAAGAGTTGTCCCCAAGCAGTCCTGAAAGCAGTCCTCTGATTCCTGAGTTAACTGGCTAAGTTCAGGAGATTTTATATGCAGACTGTACTAATTTACATAGAATATCGATATTGGTTTCCAAGAAAAGTAGAGGAGATTACAGGGAAGTAAGCAATGCTCTCCCACGCTAGCTAAACAGACCTCCTACCTCTGACTTTCATGGAGAAGAGCAACTGTCTCCTCCAGTTTTTTCAGCTGTGCGAGCTCCTGGTTCAGGCAAGCCACTTGCACAGTCAGCTGGTGGTTTTTGCGCAGAAGATCATCTACAAAGGGTACAGCAGTCAGAGGTGAGTAAGATTCCAAGCTCAAAAGTGAACATCCTGAGAACTGGGACCCCTGGCACTCACTCCACATGCCATTCACCATTCCCTCCCTTGGAGACAGGAGTTGTGTGACAAGAATATGGGATTTGACAACAGTTTTAAATTTGAATTCAGTCACATTCTATTGCACATATTAATTCAAATTTCTGAGTTTCACTAGAGCTGATGAACCTGGCCCACAGCCACCACTATGAGGATTCAGTGAGACACCTGTCCTCACTTGTGTACACAGTAAACAAATATTAGGTCTTCTGTATTCTCCATTTTAGTTTGGAAACGTGTCTTTTTTTCCTGCATAGTTTGTGAAAACATGTAGAACTGTGTCAGGCACACAGAAATAACTCAGCGATGGCTTGCAAAAATGGAATTTGTGGTAAAGCAGTCATACCTGCCTCTCCAAATGTGTTAACGCTGCTTGCGGTCATGAGGTATGTAAAAGCACAGGGACTCTGGTCTTAAAGGAGCCAGTCTTCCAGAGTAATGCTTCTTAAATGTTAATATGCTTACCAATCACCTGGGGATCTTGTAAAAAATAGATTGATTCAGTAGGTCTATGGAGAGGCCCAATATTCTTGTCTAACAAGCTCCCAGGTAATGCTAACGTGGACCACATTTTGAGTAGCAAGTTCTGGAAGGTGGATAACAGGACTGCCACCACTGTACTCATCACCAGTATGCCAAAATGTGGAACCAGGCCTTATGGTTGATTGAAAGGATTATTTTCAAAGTAGATAAGTAGAGACTGATGTTTTGATTATCTGGGCTTGCGAATATCAGATGGTGCTAAGTTTAACAATGGAAGTTCAGTGCTTCCAGGTGTGGTGGCACAGTCCTTTAACCCATGCACTCAGGAGGCAGAGGCAGGTGAATCTCTGTGAGTTCAAAGCTGGCCTTGTCTAGATAATGAGTTCCAGGCCTATCAGGCCTACACAGTGAGACCCTGTTTCAAAAAAAGAAAAGAAAAGAAGAGAAAAATGCATGCACCACCATGCCCAGTGAGTCACCAAACGAAATTTCTCATATCAATCTGAGTACTTCTGTTTGTTTAGGGAAGCTGAGCTAAAGGTTTAAAGTTGAGGTTGGACTTTAAAAATACAGGGCTAACTTATGAATGAAGTAACAAGATTTACATGGGGTATTATTTTTCACTTATCACAACGGCAAAATTTTAAAAAAAATATTCAGTATTTGCAAAGGTGGAGTAAGAAGGGTATTCAAGTACACTGCTGGTGTGATTTTAAATCAAAACCACCTTTCTGGGGCTAAAGAGATGGCTCAGCAGTTAAGAGCACTTACTACTCTTACAGAGAACCTGGGATTGGTACCCACCACCAACATGGCAGCTAACAACTGGCTATAACTCTAATTCCAGGGGTTCCAACACACTCTTCTGGCTTCCATGCACACTGCATGAATATGGTACACATGTACACATGTAAACAAAATACTCGTACATATTAAACAAAAACAAATCTTAAAAAAAAACCCTCCACATTTCTTGGGAGAGATTTAGCAATGTGTAAAAAACTCCTCAAAAATGTCCATATCCAAAGTCTGGCATGGTGGTTCAGGCCTTTAATCCTAGCACTTGGAAGGCAGAGGCAGGCAGATCTTTGTGAATTTGAGGCCAGCCTGGTCTACATAGGGAGTTCCAGGTCAGCTGAGGCTACAGGGAGACGCTGTCTCAAAAAGACAAAAAAAATGTCCATATCCTTTGATTTATATTTCCAAGATCATCTCCTAGGAAGATAGTCTGAAATGCACACAAAGATTTGTGCATATGGACATGGATAGCATTGTCTGTGATAGTAGACACATCTGGATTCTCAGCTCCATCACAAGGGAAGAAAGGGGATCTCAGAGAAGGGTTTTCATTCCAGGGTTTCTTCTACCTTAGATCTTTCTTTTGACTACTTGGAAGCTCTTTAAAATTATTTACATTCTATGTCATTATAGCTATACAACTACTATTATAATTAATGGCAGATTTATACATAATAAATATTAGAAACAACTATAGAGACAGATAAGTGTGGTCTACTCATGCAACATTGTAGAAGTTACATGTGCCATTGAATTAATAACATTAAGATGTAGAAATAGAGGCAGTGCGTGATGTTGCAAGCCTTTGATCTTAGCACTCAGGAGGCAGAGGCAAACGGACCTCTGTGAGTTCGAGGCCAGCCTGGTCTACAGAGTGAGTTCCAGACTAGCTAGGGCTGTAGGGAGACCCTGTCTCAAAGAGACAAAAAGAAAAAAAAAGGAAGATGTAGAACGAGGTCTGTGGTCACTAGGGTCAAACCTAAAATGGTATATTTTGTTGTATATAAATTCTCTTTAAAACTGAGGGCATAATGTAAAATTTTTAATTGAATATCTATTATATGGAGATAGAGATAGAAGGAAATAGAAATATTGGTGGCAGTCATTGCTGGATCACAGAGTCACATTTTCCTTATATTTTTCAAATTTTCTATAGAAAACACTGTTTTCTTGCTGTAATCCCCAAAAGTAGTGCCATTCTTTTTTTTTTTTTTTTTTTTTTTTTTTTTTTTTTTTTTTTCTTTTTTGGAGATAGGGTCTCCCTGTAGCCCGAGCTGGCCTGGAACTTACTATGTAGACCAGGCTGACCTTGAACTCACAGAGATCTACCTGCCTCTGCCTCCCGAGTGCTGGGATTAAAGGCATGTGTCACCATGCCCAGCCTAGCAGTGCCATTCTAAAAACATTATTCTCATACATGTTTTATGTGGGCACAGAGAATTACATGGCAACTCAAAGACACCTACCTGCTTTACAATTCTCTGAAGCAGAAGTTGGGGATGCAGCTCAATTAGAAAAGTTGCATGCTTGAGGCCCTGGGTTAGATCCCCAGCACCACAAAATAAATAAATAAATAAATAAATAAATAAATAAATAAATAAATATAAGTAACTCTGAGGTAAGAGTATCACTTCCATCAGTCCAAGGGGAAGTAATGGTCAAAGAAAGCCAAAGGCAGCCACTAGAGCTTTGGCTGATGAAACTGATTAAAGAGGTCTTTTTGGGGGGGGGGATCTTTTTGAGACAGAGTCTCCTGGTAGCCCCAGCTGTCCTGGAACTCACTATGTAGATCAGGCTGGCCTTGAACTCACAGAGATCCACCTGCCTCTGCCTCCCGAGTGCTGGGATTAAAGGCATGTGCCACCATGCCAGGCCTAAAGAGGTCTTTTACAAACAATTATCTTGGGAAATCCCTTACTTACCGTGTGTATGGGATGGGTGCCCACTAACAATCGAGGTGGCAGCACCTTCCTCCAACTGCTGAATTTTTTCTGACAAAATGAGGTTTTCCTCCAGCACTCTAACCAGTTTTTGCTTCAAACTTTCCTTTAGATCAGAAAAAAAAATACACCAACACATTAAGAATCTAAAATCCTGGCTAGTACCCTTTAGAGGACTAGAGACTGTGATTTTTTCACTAGAAATTTAATTCGTGGGTAAACAGAGTTCAAATGCAGCATCCAAATTTATCACATGGAGTCTCAAACTTTGTTGTAGGCTATCCACAACCCTTGCTATGTGAAAAGGGGCTAGCTAGCATTCTGAGTCATCATCAGTCTAAAGTTTTTAGGGCTGCACATAGTGTCTGAAAATGCTCTGAAGCGCAGAACTGAGAAAAACTGGGATATGAATCCTTCTTCCTCTTGTAGAACCAGCTAGTGCTCAAACACCCCTGGTCCATGCTCTTTGCTCCAGAAGGGAGAAAACATGGTCTTTGTTTTCCATCATGACCTTCAACATTGAGCCAAGACGTTTTCACTCCAGGATTTTTGCAACACACACACACACACACACACACACACACACACACACACACACACACACACACACACACACCCGCTTCCAAGGCAAGTCTTTCTGTAGGACTTTTAGCTTTGGGATAGGCTGCACGTTCATCCATGTCAAGTCTTTCTTTAGGACTTTTAGATTTGGGCTAGGATGAAGGTTCATTCCTGCAGAACATTCCCGTTGTCCCCATTCTAACAAGTTTCGTATTTCTGATTTGTTCAGCCCAGCTTTTTCCTATTTTGGTTCTGGAGGGTCTCAGCGTTCACAGTGGTGATGATCTCTGGGGCCCAGGGCTGTTCAGGCCTGCTGTTCTGTCGTTTCTAGTTAAGAGTAGGAGAGGAAGATGAGGAAGCCATACCACGTCGTTAGGGACCAGCTGCCCTGCCTCCTTCAGTTCCTTCTCCCTCCACCGGAAGGCTTTTGCTGCCTTGTCCTCAGGCTGCCAGCAACACCGCTGCTGAGGAGGCGCAGGCACGACCAAAGACAGGAGCAAATCTCTGGCAGGACCTGCCAAAAATCCAGGTTTGGGTACATGGGCCAATCTTGAAAACTGAAGCACAGAATTCCAAATCAACAATCTAATGAGCTCCTTTTTACAGGAATTTCGGAAGTGTACAGCACCACTGCCCTACTTGATGAACTAGTCTGGACTTACCGCTTAGTGGCTCCAGAGGATAATTTTCTATAAAATAGCAACCTTGGGTGAACACGGAAAGGAAGGCTATGATTCTTCCCCTCTATGTCCCTGTAGAATTTTTATTAAAAACGTTTCCCCTCTATGTCCCTTTAGGATTTTTTTTTAATTTTTAAAATGTATTATTTTTATGTGTATGTATTGCCTGCATGTAGGTAAGTCCACCCGTGTTGTGCAGTGCGCTTGGAGGACAGAAGAGGCTGTTGGATCCCCTGGAACTGGAGTTTCAGATAGTTGTCAGCTATAGGTGCTGGGATTCAAAGCTGGGTCTTCTGCAAGAACAACCAGTGTTCTTAACTGCTGAGCCATCTTTCCAGCCCTGTCCCTTTAGGATTTTTAAAAATGTTTTTATAGCACATATTAATTATGTACAGTAGTGATCTTATGACATCTACATAAAACGTTTTGATTATATTTACATATTCCCCATTCCCTCTTGTCCTCCTCCATAAAATTTTTTAAATCAAAAATTTATTTTGTAATGCTAGATGAACCCAGGGTCTTGTGCGAGCTGAATGGTGTTCTACCGCTGAGCTATAACGTCAGCCCTTAAAAAGTAAAAGTAAAACTTTTTTCCCAGCCCAAACAATTTTCAACTTTCTACAACAACTTAAGCACATGGAGCCAATATTTGTAAAATTGTTTTCCCTCATGTTTCTAAAAATGAATCCTCCAAAGAGTACAGGCACTGGGGCTGGAGAGATGGCTCAGCAGTTAAGAACACTGGTTGTTCTTTCAGAAGACCGGGTTCGAATCGCAGCACCCACATGGCAGCTAACAACTGTCTGTAGCTCCAGTCCCAGGGGATCTGACAGCCTCTTCTGACCTCTGTGGCATTGCACGAAACGGGTGCACTTACCTACATGCAGGCAATACATGCATACACATAAAATAAAAAAATAGG
>NW_008343085.1:640271-664214 GCF_000622305.1 Nannospalax galili
TAGTGAGTTCCAGGCCAGCTGGGGCTACTGGGAGACCCTGTCTCAAAAAGACCAAAAATATAAAATAAAATAAAATAAAATAAATCAATCAATAAGGGGCTGGAGAGATGGCTCAGCGGTTAAGAACACTGACTGTTCTTGCAGAAGATCCAGGTTCAAATCCCAGCACCCACATGGCAGCTAACAATTGTCCATAACTCCAGTTCCAGGGGATCTGACAGCCTCCACAGGCATTGCACGACACAGGTGTCCTTACCTACATGCATGCAATACATGCATACACATAAAATAATAAATAAAATGTTTTTAAAAATTAATTAATTAAAAAAAAGAGTCCAGGCATTTATTTATTTTAGTTTTTCAAATCAACATTTCAACAGTCCTTGTAAAATCCCATGATCAAACCTAATTTCTGTTGTATTCATTATTGGCACTTCCAAAAGAATCATAAAATCTTTTGTAATTATTAACATAAGTACTTTGTAGTAAGCATATCGGATCATTCTGTGTATTACCAAAGACCACACACACACCATAGGAGGAATAAAATAATTGGAAAGATTGCTGATTGAAAAAAACGAGGGGCTGGAGAGATGGCTTAGCAGTTAACAGCACTAATGCTCTTGCAGAGGACCCGGGTTCAGTTTCTAGCACCCACATGGCAGCTAAAAACTGTCTATAACTCCAGTTCCAGGGGATCTGAGCCCTCTTATTCTGGCCTCCGTAGGCATTGCATGACACAGGTGCACTTACATACATGCAGGTAATACACTCATACACATAAAATAAAAATAATAAAGAAAAAAAAATTTTTTTTTTTTGGTCTTTTTGAGACAGGGTCTCCCTGTTGCCCCAGCTACTGTCCTGGAGCTCATTATGGAGACCAGGCTGGCCTTGAACTCAGTATTCTTGTAAGTGAAAAAAATACAAATTTTTTCTTTAGTTTTTGTTTTTAAGGGATAAAGAAAATATTTTTAAAAATATGAGCTGGGCATGGTGGAGCACACTTTTAATCCCAGCACTCTAAGAGATAGGTGGATCTCTGTGAGTTGAAGGCCAGCCAGGGCTACACAGTGAGACCGAGTCTCAAAAAACAAACAAAATAAACCCCCAAGCCCATACCCTCCAAAAAAGAAAAAGAAAAAGATAGATGAACATGAGAAAAATGCATATTTGCTAACTGTGGTGGTTCACAGTTTTACTCACAGGCTAAGGGGACCGGGTGACTGTGAACAGAGCACAAGCGGAAGCAAGGCTGAGCCCTCCCTCAGGCACCAAGAATGCCAGCACTCACCAAGAAACTTCTTGTTTAGGAGGAGGGAGCCAGAGCCACTCCAATGCTTATCCACCAGCTCCAGGAGGTGGCTGAGGACAGCGGCCACATGGGGGGTTCTGGCAGAGATTGGGGGACTATGGTTTCCTGGCAAACCATGCAAACTGCCCAGGTCACTAGAGAGAAGCTCAAGAAAAAAAGAAACAAAACAAAAATAGAACCATTTGTGTCATTTTTACACAATAAGGGAAGTAAGAATCCAGACATTTAAAACATTAATAATTTTTCTAAGTAAAGAAAGTTTCATCTTTTGGTTTAGATTTGAATAGCACATTATTTATGTCCAAGGCAAGCACGTAAGATATTCAAGGGAAATTTCATGTTTCTTCTTTCCTTTTCTTTGATGGTACTGGATTAAACCTTCCTTGGCAAGTGCTCTCCACTGAGCTACATCTCCAGACCCTCAAGCACAATTTCAAAGGTGCTAGGATTTTCTATCATGATTTTTTATAGATGTTTTCAGAATATATTAACACCTACATAAATGGTTTAATGTATTATGTAATATAGTAATATTAAACTAAAGAACATTTTTAAAGTGCCATATATGATAAAGTAAAATTGGGAATAATTTAATGAGAAATTATAACTCATAATAAGCTTCTATTTACTATAATATATAATAAATACAAATGCACTCTAACATTTTAAACATTATAGGTTGAATGTTATTGTTTGGTTAAATACTAAAGATCTATCTATCTATCTATCTATCTATCTATCTATCTATCTATCATCTATCTATCTATCCATCCATCTATCTATCATCTATCTACCTTCTATCTATCATCTATCATCTATCTAGCTATGTAGGTCAGGCTGACTTTGATCTCACAGAGATCTGCCTACCTCTGCCTCCCAAGCGCTGGAATTGAAGGCATATGCTACCACTCTTAACTAAGATATCTGTTTAAAAAATACATTCTTTTTAGCTGGACGTGGTGGTGCACGCCTTTAATCCTAGCACTCGGGAGGCAGAGGCAGGCAGATCTCTGTGAGTTCAAGGCCAGCCTGGTCTACATAGTGAGTTCCAGGACAGCTGGAGCTACAGGGAGACGCTGTCTCAAAATGACCCCCCCTAAATACATTCTTTTTATAAAATTTATTTTAAATTATGTGTGTGTGCCCAAAGAGCCCAGAGGCATTGGATCCCCCACCCCCTGGAACTGAAGTTACAGGTGGTTGTGAACAACCCAACAAGGGTGTTGGAAGTCCAACTTGGGTCCTCTGCAAGAGCAGTGTGTGATTCTTAATTGCTGAGCCATCTCTCTAGCCCTTTAAGACAGTTTTTTTTTTACTCAATAAGAACCATAGATAGGGTACTAGAGAGAAGACTCAGTGGTTAAGAGCACTTGCTGTTCTTGCTAAGGACCTAGGTTCAGTTCCCAGCACCTACTTGCTGGCTCACAACTCTCCATAACTCCAGTTCCAGAGGACTGAACGCCCTCTTCTGGCCTCCTTTGGCACTACACCCATGTGATGTACTACCATACATGCACTCATACACATAAAATAAAAATAAAGGAGCTGGAGAGATGGCTCAGTGGCTAAGAACACTTGTTCTTCTAGAGGACCCAGGTTCGATTCCTGGCACTCACACGGTGGCTAACAATTGCCTAAAACTCGAATTCCAGGGACCTGACACCCTCTTCTGGCCTCTGTAGGCACTGCACATTGCACGCACGTGGTGCACTTACCCACATGCAGGCAAAACACTCAAACACATAAAATAAAAAAAATAAAAAATGTTTTCAAATCATAGATTAGATAGGTCTGAATAGTAAGATTCACAGTTGCTTCTATTTCCTCTAACCTGACATTCATATTATATGTATTTTATTGTAAGGGTCTCTCTTCTAGTCTTTCCTATAGAGTTGCATGGACTTAAAAAACTAATACAGGCTAGGAATGTAGCTCAGTGGTAGGTGCTTGCCCTGGGTTCCATCCCCAGCAACATGTGTATGCGTGCTCACACACACACACACACACACACACACACACACACACACACACACGCACACATGCACACAATCTGATATAAATTAAAAACAAATTATTTCTCTATTCTTGGCTCTTTTGATGTAAAAAAAAATAGGGATGATTAATTAGCTAATGAAACACAACACTCAAGACAGTAACATTTATGAGCCCTGATTGCTTAACCTGCCCATTAACTTCTTGAGTTAGCACACACACACACACACACACACACACACACTCACACACACATACGCACACATGCACACAATCTGATATAAATTAAAAACAAATTATTTCTCAATTCTTGGCTCTTTTGATGTAAAAAAAAATAGGGATGATTAATTAGCTAATGAAACACAACACTCAAGACAGTAACATTTATGAGTTAAGTCACACATCTGGTCTATGATTGGTAGGGAAAAAATTTATTCAGTAAGTCTGATCATGAGTCCAGAGTAAAGAAGGACTGGGGACATGTGAAGTGGGGGAAGATGGGATCATTTAAGATGTCAGCCTGATTAAGTCATCTGGATTAAGCTGTAGAAAAGTCAGGTCATATCACAAGGCTATTTTATAGGAATTTGTAAAAAATGGGTATTTCCTGGGTTTCTTTTGTGTTTTTCTTTTTTTTCTTTGTTGAGACAGAGTCTCATGTGGCCCAGGCTGACCTCAAATTTGCTATGTAGCTAAGGGTGGCTCTAAACTCCTGATCCTGCTGCCTTAACCTCCCAAATGCTGGGATTATAGGTGTGCTCCACCATAGCCAGCTTGTCACTGGTTTTCTTTGGATTTTAATTCTGTATGAATAGCAGGGAGCAACTTGGAAATTTACATATGCCTTCTATCACTTCATCACAGTCTGGGGAGTGGGCACAATTTTTATTTTTAGGTAATTTTGTTACTTTCATGAATTTTTTTTTTGTCTTTTTGAGACAGGGTTTCCCTGTAGTGGGGCTGGCGTGGAACTCACTATGTAGACCAGGCTAGTCTTGAACTCACAGAGATCCTCCTGCCTCTGTCTCCCGAGTGCTGGGATCAAAGGCAAGCGCCACCATGGCCAACTGGATCTTTTAATCTCTAGTAAACTATGCCTTATGGCTGATTTAGTTCAATATCTGCCTTAATTTTTAAAATCTGACTGTGCCTCTAAATTTAGTTGCTCAAAAATAAATTTTCGGGGCAGGAGAAATGGCTCAGTGGTTAAGAGCACTGGCTGCTCTTGCAGAGAAACCAGGTTCGGTTCCTAGCACCCACAGGCAGCTAACAACCATCTGTAACTCCAGCTCCAGGGAATCCAAGGCTCTCTTTTAGCCTCCATGGGCACTGCATGCACAGATGTACTTACATACATGCAGGCAGAACATTTATACATTTGTAAAATAAATTAAAAAAAAAACCCAAAATCTAAAAAATTCCAAAAGTAAATTTTCTAGTTATAAATTCATGCAGTTTAACTTTGTGCTTTGTCAGATTATTGTGAGTTTTAAAAATGCCTTAAATTTTTATTTATTTATTTTTATTTTATGTGTATAAGTGCTATGCCTGCATGTGTGTAACTGCACTGCATGTATGTAAGTGCAGTGCCTGCGGAGGACAGAAGAGGGCATTGGATCACCCGGAACAGTTGTTAGCTACCATGTGGGTGCTGGGATTTGAACCCAGGTCCTCTGCAAGAGTAGTCAGTGCTCTTAATCACTGAGCCATCTCTCCAGTCACTAAAAATATTTTTTCAAAATATTTTAATGCCTTTTTTTTTTTTTGAGACAGGGTCTCTTTCTTTAGCCCTTCCTGGCCTGGAGCTCACTGTGCAGACCAGGCTGACCTGGATCTGTGGAGTGCTGGAATTAAAAGCACATGCCACTATGCCAAGCTTCATGCTGCTTTCCTTTTTAGCAATTTTTGAATTACAGATTTCAGAAGCTGAACAGTACATTTTTTGTGTTTATATTCAAGGGCGCGAGACATGTAGCTCAGTGATAGAGTGCTTGCCTAGCATGTGTGAGGTTGAGTTCTTTCTCCAGGAACCTCCTAAAAGCAAAAGACTTCTGCTTTTATGTTTATATTCAAGCAGCCCTTTAAAAGTCTTCCATATTAAGAAACATAATTCAACAGGAAAAAAATGGGAGTTTTAAAGATAGTCCGAAAATGCAGAGACTTTAATAATATAATAAAAAATAGAAGTAAACGCTTTTCCTAGACCATTTAGAAAATATAGCATCCAAATATTGCAAGTGTTGCTGTGCATTCACCCTTCAGATGCCATCACATTGTTAGTGTTTTTTTCTGATAAAATAGGTATCTGTGGCTGGAAATGTAAAAACAGCCCCAAAATAAAGTATTACAAGACTGCCCCCTTTGGTACACAAAAAATATAACTATTTCCAAATTTCCTTTTTTCTTTTCCTTTCCTTTATCTGTGGTACTTGGGATTGAACCTGGGGCCTCACATATACTGGGCAAGCAACCTGCCACTGACGAACAGCCCCGGCCCTCACCTCCAAAACTCTGAAAACTGAATAGGAAGTATTCAGAGAGTCAAGAAACAATTTCTGTAAACTCATCCCAGCGTACAAAAAGATTTCCAACAACTGAAAACATAAGTGACTAGAGATAGTTGTTTTTGACCAATACCCTGCTTCCTTACAGGGCAGTAAACGACTGATACATGATTCAGAGGATCATAGACTCAAAGGATCTTTGGCTCTGAGAGCTGTGGTTTCTTTCTCTTTCTTTCTTTCTTTCTTTTTTTTTTTTTTTTTTGTCTTTTTAGAGACAGGGTCTCCTTGTAGCCCCAGCTGTCCTGGAACTCACTATGTAGACCAAGCTGGCCTCAACTCACAAAGATCAACCTGCTTCTGCCTCCCAAGTGCTGGGATTAAAGGCGTGCGCCACCATGCCCAGCAAGAGAGAGAGAGCTGTGGTTTCTTTAAGATAAAGTTTCAAGATGGCAGTAAGACCTGGAGAAAAATTAACATTCTGACAAGCCAGGAAAATGAAAGACATTCTCCATGAGGAATGTACAAAAGCAGAACAAAACTTAATAAGAACTTAAAAAAAAACTTTTAAGCACTAAAAAATATTGAAGTTTTATTGTTTAACACTCTCATGATTTTATGAAAATGAATTATATTACATATTTAGGAATGGTTCTTTGTTTTATTTGTTTGTTTATCTGAGCCACTTTCAGCTAAAAGAAAAATCTCTTGATAATTTAATTCATTTGCTTGTGACTACTTTGGAAAAAACTTGGAATTATTTGCGTTTCTGTTTAGAAAAATAAAACAATGGTTTTATAAGAACTATTTCAAGTAAGTTAGTTATTTGTGGCAACCTCTAGTTGGCAAACTCTTGCAGGACATTTATTAAAGTACAGCCCCACCATGTTTATGCTCTAGAGGTAGATCAGGGTTAATTCCCTTGTGATGGAAATTTTTTAAAAATGGTGGCAGTCAGGGGATAACTTTCCCAAGGGCAGAAGAATCACAGGTAATATGGGCCACACGCCTCTGAAAATTTTCTACAACATATAGCGCTATAGGTGAGAGCCACCCCACCCCCAACAGGAACACAGTCTAGTCTTTGAGCCTTCTTGTTTCTTGTGCGTACACACGCGCACACACACACACACACACAAACAAGCCAATGCTTGCCTCATGGCCTGGAGCATCTTGGAAACCATGCTTTGGATTTAGGTTGGCAAGAATATTGTCCTTCTGCTTGAAACCTCTCCTCAATGGGCTTAATGACCTCTTGGTTGGAATCTCCATGTTATTGGAAGCCCCCGGAGGCAGCAGCAGTGTTCTCGCAGAGTTTCCCAGGATAGGGTTGTTTGGGAGAGAACCAGGTGCTGGTGCAAAATCACTGAGGTTGCTGGATAATTGTTGCTCTACGTTGGCCAGCAGAACAGGGTCACTGTTGAAATGGGTTGTGGCATACAGATCTGCGGAGGAAACAGGCTGGAAATGAGCCTGGGCTTCAACTCTCTTATGCTTCGCATCTAGGGTCATAATAACTACTCCTTAGCATATACCTTTAATTCTTTGGATCCTTTCTGTCTCCCTCCACCTTACAAAACCTCAACTCTGGTTAAATGCAACTGTCTACATGTTCCCAGTCTACACCAGAGCCGTGGAACATGGTTGAAGAACAACACACATCTGTTCTGATTTTCCTCATTTTAACTCATGACCACTAGACTATCTGGACCCTTACTGCTGCCAAACTGTCCTCATATATTATTCTGGTCAGTTTATTCTAGTTCCTGAGATTTGTTCACATATCTTTTCCCTTCAAACTTTGACTATCATCTCTTCTCTCCTTTTCCTCAGATGCCGATTCTACCAAGAGAACAGAGACAAAAAAAAAAAAAAAATCCATGCCATCTCAGTACCAAATCTATCAACTGACATATTTGTGTCAATAAATCCTCTGCCTCCTTCTTGTTGATGAACTGTTAGGGCTTCATTTAAGGCCAACTTCTTTACTGGTAGACTAGATTCCATTTCTTCTTGACTAGACAAGGATTTTCCCCTTGTAATGGTTCTCTTTTCTGCTACATCATCAATCTAGAGGTCTTAAGGGATCCCCATCCCCTGCACCATTTCTCTGTTTTGTACTATTCCAAACCCCCTGAAGGACTTGTATATACTTGGCACTCAACTGCTGTACACCCAAGTTTTTTTCTTTAATGTTCCTCAATGAGACTTTTATTTCTTATATCCCCTGAAGCTGTTCATTAATGCTTTTGCACTGCCAAATAACCATCAGTCCCAGTTACCTCCCTAGATCAGCAACTCTTGACACAGAACTATTACTTCCTCCTTCTTGGAACACATTCTTCACTTGGATCCCAATGTTACTCTCTCCTGGCTTTTCTCCTCTTCTTTCACCCTCCATAGTAGATTCTCTTCATCTGTTCAACTTCAAATTTTCAGACGGCTCAGTGTCTGTCCTTAGATCTCTTTCCTATTTGTTTATTCCCTAGATGAGCCTCTCATTCATTCCAAGTTTTAATGTCTCCATACCCCTAGAATCCTCAGTTTTATATTTCCAGCTACTTTTTCTTCTTGAACACCACACTATTATGTCCAATTATCAGGTTGGCATCCCTGGAAACTTCTAATAGGTATCTTAAACTTAAGATATCTAGGGATGAAGAGATGACTCAGCAGTTAAGAACATTGGCTGTTCTTGCAGAAGACCCAGGTTTGAATCCTAGCACCCACATGGTGGCTAACAACCATCTATAACTCCAGTTCCAGGGGTTCTGACACCCTCTTCTGTCCTCTGTGGGCATTGCACAACACAGGTGCCCTTACATACATGCAGGCAATACAGGCATACACATTAAAAACAAAAACAAAAACCCAAAACTTAAGATATCTAAAATCAGAGACTGGAGAAAAGGCTCAGTGGTTAAAGAGCACTGACCGTTCTTGCAGAGGACCTAGGTTTGGTGTCCAGCAACACATGGCAGCTAACATCTACCATAACTCCATCTGACACCCTCTTCTGACCTCTTACAGGCATTGCACAGCATGGGTGCACTTACATACATGTAGGCAATACATACTCATACACATAAGAAAAGATATCTAAAACCAAACTGGAGTTATGGACAATTGTTAGCCACACTACTCTTAACCGCTGAACCATCTCTCCAGCGCCCTCCCCCCCACAGCCAAACTCTTGATATACATCTTAAAACTTGTTTCTCCCATTCTTTTCCATCTTAGTAAATAAAACTCCATTGTTCCAGGTATTCAGACCTGAAACCTTGGAGCCAAGACTCTCTCTCCCATACTTTACTCCTGGCCCATCAGCAAATCAGAGTATTTTTCTTTAGAATATATTCAGAATCTGACTACTCACCAGCTCCACTGTTTTCTCTAATCCAAGCTACCAACTCTTATCTGAATTCTAATCTCTTAAGTGACTTTTATTTCTACCCTTTCCCCCTTTTCCATTCTCAATTTAGCACCCAGAACAGTCTCTCTCTCATCTCTCATCTCTCATCTCTCATCTCTCATCTCTCATCTCTCTCTCTCTCTCTCTCTCTCTCTTAGAGTTTTATTCCCATCAAGGGAGAGGCATCTACAAAGATTCAGAGAGAAGGATGAATGGGCAGAAGCAGGGATAGTGGGTGTGTTTCTCAATCACTCTCCACATTATTTTTTGAGACAGAGTCTCTCACCAAACCTAGAGCTCTCCAATTTGGCAAGACTAGCTGGCCAGCAAGCCCTAGGGATCTTCCTGTCTCTGCTTCCCAGCCCTGTAATTACAGGTGTATACCACTGCACCCAGCTTTTTATGTGGGTTCAGGGGTTCCAAAATCAGGTTCTCATGTTTGTGCAGCAAGTGCTTTACTGACTGAGCCATCTCTCCAGGTCCACAGAGCAAATCTTAAGTGAGAATATGTTACTCCAAACCACAAACCCTCCAACCACCTCTGACCTCACCCAGAATACATGTTTGGCCATCTCTCTGACTTCATCTATATACTTACCTTCCCTTACTATGCTCTAGCCACACCAGGCTCGTTGTTCCTTGAATGTGGCAGGCCTGGACTAGCCTCAGGAACTCTGTACTGTACTATCTCTTCTATCTAGTAAGTTCTCCTCAAGTTGTCCTTGCTTCTTATATTGCATTTCATTTAAGTCTGTACATTTATGATGCTTCATAAGAGAATTTTTCCCTGATAATTCAATATAAAAAACCAATTCTTTCTTATTGCTCTCTATATACTGTGTTATTTTCCATCTCAGCACTAACAGACTGACATATTTATGTTAACTTATTTATTATTTATATCACCTTACTAGAATAAAAGCAAGGAATTTTAAAAATATGATAAAATACATGAAATTTGATTTTGTTCTTACCTTATTCACAGAACTAGAATAGTAACCAGCACATAGTAGGTTTTCAATGGACTTTACTGACTAAATTAATAAATAGCTGAAGACCAATCTCTATTACTAACGCTGAAATGGGCTTCTTCTGAAAGAACTCAGAAGAGCAGTGATTGTGATGGAGAAGAGTAGATGCTGCTGGAAATATGTCTTAGGACGACACTTCAATAAACAACATGTAGTTGTGAAACTCATGTTTCTACAATTTTTCTCTAACATATCTTTCATGTTAAACTCATACCTTCCAGATTTCTAGACGTTCCATTGACCCTAAAATACAATTTAAGAAATATTAATTCCAAAATTTCCAGCTATGCTTCTATCTTCACAAGTGTGAAAACTACCAGCAAACTGACAGGAAGCTATTACCTGAACTAAGCTTCAAAAGCCTTCCTGTGCTGGACTCCGGGTTTGACAGAGAAGTCAGTAAGTCTCCACAAGAAAGAGATGAGGTGGCCTTTGTGTCATTTGAAGGCTTTATGCTGTATTCTCGATAGTTCTTGCTTTTTGGAGGCCTTTTGACAAGACTTCCACGCAGGGAAAGAGTTTGAGAATAATGACTATCACAGTGTTCCAGACCAACATCAGAATGTAGCTGGTAGGGAAGGGTCTGGTTTGAATCACCCACAGCCAAGCATTTGCCCAGTGAGACATCATGGGTAAGTGGATACACATCAGGTTTTGGTATCATGTCCTTTTCTGGAGAAGAACCAGAAGACTTATTGTCTAGAAAAGATACTCGGTATCCATCTCTAGTCATCTTCTCTGGAGATCGGACTGTGGACTGACGGGGCGAGCAGTGCCTAAATTCTAACCCTCATGAAGAAATCAGAACAAAACAAAACATGATGAGAATTCATCTTGGCCAAGTTGAGGTACTCTGTTCACTAACCTAGGAAAAGTTCTTAGGAAGAAGTGGTTTCTAATTTTCTAATTTCTAATAAATGGTAGCATAATGATGAAAGTACGTCCACATGGATGACAATAAAACATGTGGGACATTTGTGTAAGCAGTAATGAATCCCCTAAGAATTTCCTCCTAAAATCGCAGGTTCAGAGCTTTCTAGATAGTATTCCCCACTCCTTTTTTGTTTTTTTGAGATAGGGTCTCACTGTAGCCCTGGCTGGCCTGGAACTTGTTATGTAGACCAGGCTGGCCTCAAACTCACAGAGATTGGCCTGCCTTTGCCTCCCTAGTGCTGGGATTAAAGGTGTGCGCCACCACACCTGGTCTTTTCTTTCTTTCTTTCTTTTTTTTTTTTTTGAGATAGGGTCTCTCCAAGCAGCCCAGGCTGGCCTGGAACTCATAACACTCCTGCCTCTTTCACCTTCCAACTCCTGGGATCAAGGTATGTACAACCATACCTGGCTTCTAGACAGTAATTTCATATAAAAAGTTGATGTGCCTCCACATGACAATAGTTGTGATTTTATATATTGAGTCTGTGGGCAATAGTTGGCCTATGATTTCATGGACTCCTCTCCACCTCTCACTCCCACATTCCACCCAGAGGCTCTAGGGTCATTCACTGGGAACTGCTACCAGTTAAATGGTAGGGAATGTAAAACCTGTGAAACTCCCTGGTCTAGGTGCTAACCCAGTCATAAATAATTTCTCTTTATTTGTCATCCATAAAGTCTCATATTGGGGCAAATGGAGCAGCATACCAAATGGAAGACTGCTCTTTGATACCTTCAGAGTTTCACGTGTTTGAAAGTCTTCCTAAGGAAACTGAATATGCTATTTCTGAGCTAGTCATTAATTTTTCTAGCCCTGATGTTCCTAAGGGCTGATAAGACCATCAGTGTTTACCCTGTGTCAGCATACATAGAGTGATAAAAGCCATAGAACAGTACCTTTAGGTAACAAAAATACCTTAAGTATAAAAACTTTTTTTTTTTTTTGGTCTTTTTGAGACAGGGTCTGCCTGCAGCCCCAGCTGGCCTGGAACTCACTACGCAGACCAGGCTGGCCTCGAACAAAGAGATCTGCCTGCCTCTGCTTCCCAAGTGCTGGGATTTAAAGGCATGAGCCACCACTCCTGGCAAAAACTTCTATTTTTTTATATAATGTCAAATTATATAATCCAGACAATCCTCTTCTTGAAGACATGTAAAAATATGGATTATATATATTCTTAAAAACAACAAAGAGCTAAGAAGATAGTAAGAAATTTCTAGGCCCAAATCCAGGGAACAACAAGAACTCCTAAAGGTACATTAGCACAGAAAGCCTCCAAAGACATTCTAGGGTGAAGGGGAGAAAAGCACAAGTTCCACCCAAGGGAAGAGGTATGACAATGGCCTCCCCGCAACATGCACACACATTGACAGGGAACTCTGGGCAGGATACAATGTTCAGAGTAAAGGTACACTGGAAATGAACTGGCTCTGATAATGATTTGGTAATCCAGGTTTGCATCATCTGGGTGATCCACGGAACTTTAAACTGGAATTAAAGTAATCCAGGACTGATAGTATTCTAGGTACCTAGCAGAAGCAAATGAAAATTTGTTCTGGAAAAGGCAAATGCATTTAAGACCAATAATTTATTAGTTTAAATATTTATTCAAATATAAGAGCAAGCACACATTAGAAAACAACAACGACAAAAAAATAAACCAAGGTAATAATATGGATAAAACCAGTAGGAAAAAAAACCGTAATAAAATTAGACCTACAAAGATCTCTGATACTATAAATAATATATACCATATGGTTCTAAAGCAGCTATGTTTATTCTTTTCAAAGAAATGTAAAACATGCCTAAATTTTTCTTAGAGAAAGTGACCTGGATGATTTGTAAAAGGACCAAACCAAACACAGGACTGAGAAGAAAAAAATAAACAATTGAAATTAAGAATTTAGCATATAGGTTTAATTGTGGATTAAACACAACTGAAGAGAAAGATGGACTGGAGAGACTTGTCCAGAATGTAAACTGGACAAAAAAAGATGAAGAATATAGATGAATAAGAAACAAAAACAGTGAAAATCTCAGATATATATTTAATTAAGAATAAGAAGTGGAGTTGGGCATGGTGGCGCACACCTTTAATCCCCACACTCAGGAGGCAGAGGCAGGCAAATCTCTGTGAGTTCAAGGCTAGCCTGGTCTATGTAGTGAGTTCTAGGCCAGCTGGGGCTACAGGGAGACCCTGTCTCAAAACAAAAACGAAAATGAATAAGAATGAGGTAAAGAACAGTATGCAAATATTTGAAGTATTTCTCAGCACTAATGAGATATAATTCATGGATTTGAGAAGCATAATAAATACCAAGCAGGACAAACTTAAGTAAATACGTACATCATAGTGAAACTGCCCAGAAAACCCTAAAAGCAGCCATTAGGAGGAAAAGTAATAGATTCCCAGCTAACTTCTCAAAAGCAAACATAAAAGAAAAGACAAGCAGATTAACTGCAGTATTTTGAAAGAAACGTTTGCCAGTCCAGAAGTCTACACCCATCAAAAACCCCCTTCAAGAATAAGAATGATGGTGAATGGAAGCATTTTCAAACAAAATTGAAAGAGTTCATCACAAATAAACTTTAGGTCCAGGGCTGGAGGGATGGCTCAGTGGTTAAGAACACTTGGTTGTTCTTGCAGAAGACCCAGGTTCAAATCCCAGCACCCACATGGCAGCTAACAACTGTCCATAACTCCAGTTCCAGAGAATCCGATGGCCTCTTCTGTCCTCTGTGGGCATTGTACGACATGGGTGCACTTACCTACATGCAGGCATAACACTCATACACAATAAAAATAATAAATAGAATATTTTTAAAAAAAAGAACAGCCACTTTTGAAAGAGATGTATCCTTGCTCTGGAATGTGTTGCTGAATATGTTAAAGTTGTAATGAAAAAAAATAATAAAATGTTAAAAAAAATAAGCTTCAGGCCCACACTGAAGTTTATACTGTAAGCTGGAAAAAAATGATCTAATAGGGGCTGGAGAGATGGCTCAGCAGTTAAGAGCACTGACTGCTCTTGCAGAGGACCCAGGTTCAATTCCCAGCACCCACATGGCAGCTACTAACCATCCTTTCCTCCAGTTCCAGGGAAAACCAAAGCCCTCTTCTGACCTATGAGACACTGCACGACATGGGTATACACTCACATACAGGCAGGCAATACACTCATACACATAAAATAAAAATAATAAATAAAATTAAAAAATGATCTAATAAAGGATTTCTGAGCTCAAGAAAGATAGGAAAACAAAGTCATAAATGTATGGATGCATTTAAATAAACATTATGTGAGAAATATCTTGTGGGGTTAAAAAATATAGAAAATAAAAAGCCATAGGAAACTGCTAGAGAACATAGCTCAGTGGTAGAACCCTTGACCAGCACACAAGGTCCTAGATTCAATCCCTGGAAGCAGAAAAAAAAACAACAAAAACCACATAGTTGCTTGGAGGGATTAAATGGAGAAAGTACTCTAAGGTCTTTAAATTGTCTGACAGAAAATATAAAATAAGGGGGAAAAAAAGAAAATTTGAGATATTGATAATTTTTAACTTATGTAAGTTAAAAACATACTGTCATTTTGGGAATAATAGTAAAAGTACAAAAACTGTGCACAACTTACAAAATAGTAGAGAGAGAAAGAACAAATAGAAGAAAAACAACTTTAAAGGAATGTAAGAAAAAGAAATAAATGGGGTCAGAACAGTCACTCTTCAAGCAGAAAAGCCTCACAGGCCACTAAGTATCCAAGGCAGTCCCTGAGGAAAACAGAAAAAGGCTTAGCTGACAAAACAGGACCTGGAGCTGCCACACTGTCATCTTATACCTCTCATCCCATCTACATTTTTCTAACAGTGTGGGGAAAATACCCAGTAAGCAGAATATTTACCATCATCCTGGTGGTTGTCACTTGGCATCTCCCTTCTTGTCACTTCCTGCATCTAAAAAAAGTTTGAAAGTTTAGGAAGAAGGGCAGTGTTCAGACATGAGTTCACAGGACCAGGGGGTTCAGGGTACTGTTACCCAGGATGTCTATTCCTGAAAGCAAGGGAAACAGACCTTCCAGCAGAGGTCTGAGGTTGAGCCTGTTTTGAAACAGTCAATACAAGGAGGTTTTGGAGCAGGTAAGGAGACTCCTTGAAAACAGAAACTATCCTTAAAATGTGAAGGACATAGCAAACAGTGTAATACTGTATTTTGTCTGCATACATTTTTTTTCTTTTCTATGTGTGGTGCAGAGGGGTGGGGAAATCGGGGGTGTATGATGGTAAGGAACAGAGGGTGAGCTGGAGTGGTGGCGCACGCCTTTGATCCCAGCACTCGGGAGGCCGAGGCAGGTGGATCTCTGTGAGTTCAGGTGTCTTCCTCTATTGCTCTGCACTTTATTTTTTGAGGCAGGATCGCTCACTAAACCAGTAGCTCATCTATTTGATTAGACTGGCTAGTCACTGAGCCCCTGCAATTGATTTGCGTTCTGTCACCCTGTCCCTGCCTCATCTGGTAGTGCTAGGGTTACAGAAGGACTCATACCAGCTTTTACACTGATGTCAGGAATCCAAATTTACCCCACTGAGCCATTTCCTGAGATCAGGCCACATTTTCCAACTTTATTTTTTTCTATTTAAGGGATTTCCATATTTATTTCACTTTCTGATAAAGCTGATACCAACAACCACAAGAACCAACAAGAGCTGTTTTGTTTTTCTTTTGAGAAAGGGTCTTGCTGTAATAGCACTGGCTGGCCTGGAACTTGTCATATAGAACAGGATAGTCTCAAACTTGCAGCAATCTTGCTTCTGCCTCCTGAATGCTGGGATTACAAGTATGACACCTTGGCAACTAATGGAGTTTTAATAAGCTGTAAATTAATCTGAGACATAACTAGGTAAGAGCTAGAGCAAAAAGAAAGCCATTTAATATTTGTTCTTTTAAATATATCTTAAAATATTCAGTGTCTTGGTTAGGGATAAACCTCAGTGGTACAGGGCCTGCCTAGCATGCCCAAGGCCTTAGGTTCTATCCCAGCACACACAGGCTCCCACATACAATGCAGATAGAGAAAGGTAGAAGTCCTACTTCCTTATATGTTAAACTAAAAGGTTATAGTAAGCTATTCAATTTCCTTTTTCTCTCACTTCGGGAAGTAATCTTAAAAGTTTTATTTTTTTAAACTAAGAAGTGCTATTTAAGTTCAGCTATAAATTGGAATAGACTTTGTTTCTATTTCCTTAAATCAATAGCAAGATTTAAAAAAATGATAGTGGAGATAGTTTCTAAGCACCGAAGTAAGAACTCCAAAAACAAAGAAACAAAAGCTAATCTGTCTTTTTAAATATGGCATTATACACTGAAGGAGCCCTCACCATCCTCACTAAGGCAGTTCTAATCATTCAAATCTGCATTCATCCCAGTTTTTGCTTCCTTCTCTGGCTGGCTATTTTCTAGTTTCACTTGCTTACAAATGATCAAAGAAGAGGCAGAGGGAGATGCCAGCTCTGTTCTTTAGACATTTGCTCATACACAGTGAGTTTCATATTATCATTGCATAGCTACTTGCACCATATTTTTCTCTAAAAACCTGCCATTTTAAAATTTCCCCAAATCTTGCATGATCTCTAGTTTCCTATTTGTGTGCCACTTCTGTGCCATCTTACCTTTTAATTTTTTCTCTGTCTGCTACATAGAGGAGACAGCTTTGGGGAAAGTCACCTTGAAATGTAAGACTTTCTAATCAAAAGGAAGAATTAGAAAATATAAGGGGTTCAGGAGATGGAGGCATCTGCTAAAGAGAAGAAATTTTATAATCAGCTTCAAACTGTTAACAGTTGCATCCCTGTTTGAGGACCAATACCTGGCATAAAATGTGCTAAGTTTACGTTACCTGTGTTCCCAGTGGGAAAACATCTAATTTCTGAGCTGGTGTACCATTGCCCTGGGTTGCAGAAGTACTGGTTAGGGAATCCTTTATTTCCCGGCTGGGGAAGGGAATAAACAGTCCTTTGTTTGAATCTGTATTAAGAGAAAAGGAACACAATGAAGCTCTGGCAGACTTCAAAGGCAGCATGTCTCACGGAAAGATAGCAGAGGGGAAGTCACAAGATGGAGCTAGTTCATCGTGCCACTCTTGGAAACCATGTGAACTTGGGCAAATTGCTACACCTCTTTGAATTTGCTCTTTATTAGTAAAACAATGATAAAACTGCCTGTCTTTGAGAGTTGAAAGGAGACAAAACAAGATCTTAAATAGGAAATGGCTTCATAAATTATGAAGTGCTCTATAGAAACTCAGAGGAAGCCAAATAGTATTTTTGCACTCTTCTTAAGCGAATAGATATTGGAGCCTGACATCAATTCAATCATCCCTTACCATAGGAGATGCTAAGAATAGATGCCTGGCACCCTTGGGCTCTGATGGGCAGTCTGTACTGATTCATCATTTCAGGTCAGCCTCTTTCTCCCTTGACTTCCTTATTTGTAATAAGAGAACATCTGATCAGGACCTGTTTTATAGAGAACAATGCTAAGTCCTCAGGGCTCGAAGTCTTTCTTGCATATGATTAGAGAAACAACTTTTAAAATGAAAAGGAAAAAAAAAAAGCTATATCCTCATGGTAGACACCCTGGAAAATGACATCAGGAAACTCCAGTTTGAACCAGGCTGGTAGCACGTACCTGTGACCCCAGTACTGGAAAGGCTAAGGTTAGAGGAGCCCAAGCTCAAATCCAGCCTGGTCTTTATAAGCAAGTTCTAGGCCAGCCTAGATTCTCAGGAGGAACTTGGCTGAAATAAGTGTTTTGCATTCATTTAGGGAAATTTTTTCTAGCAGGATTGTGCAAGAATTAAGATAGTTTCAAAATTGTGGCCCTTCCTTAAACAATGCACTCTTCTGCAAGTTTCTCTCCACTGCCTCTGGCAACAGAAATTACTAAGAGCCAGTGCAAGTAAAAACAGTGAATAAAGCCAGCCCCCTGTGAACTAGTCCTTTAGTCCACTTGGGGCTCTAAGATGCTTCTGGGGAGAAGTGAAATGCATGTAAATACAAGATAACCCTTCTACCACTGAACTTGATTAAAATACCTTTTTAAAAAACATTTTATTATTTTAATTTTTTAATTAATTTATTTTTTGGTCTTTTTGAGACAGGGTCTCCCTGTAGCCCCAGCTGTCCTAGAACTCACTATGTAGACCAGGCTGGCCTTGAACTCACAGAGATCCGCCTGCCTCTGCCTCCTGAGTGCTGGGATTAAAGGCGTGCACTACCATGCTTTATTTTTTATTTTATGTATATGAGTGTATTGCCTGCATGTATCTGAATGCACCCATGTTGTGCAATGCTGCAGAAGTCAGAAGAGAGCTTTGGATTCCTCTGGAACCTGAGTTAAGGACGGTTTGTAGCCGTCATGTGGGTGCTGGGAATCAAACCCAGGTCCTCTGCAAGAGCTGGAGCCGTCTCTCCAGCCCCAAACTACCTTTTTTTAAAATAACATAAAAACCTCTCGAACTTCATGTTCTTCCATAGCTTTTACAGTAGCGCTGTGGAGAAAACAGGGAGCAGAAATTGTTGCGACCTGACCCTTGGTGTAGTGACCTTCCCCCTTGACCCTGAAGGACAATAGCACTCTGCTCACTAATAGTTAACAGGCTCCTGTTACTTGGCTCGCTAAGAGTTAACAGGCTTCTTTGGACTTTGTAGAGGCTTGAGGCGGGGGCAGTGTGCTCCCAGGATGCTGGGAAAACTAGACAGCTGTCCTTGGGATGCCAGGGTGGGTGCACACCCCACCCCTGTTTTATGCTTCTGCAGAAATCAAAGGAAGTCTGTTACTGGGCCAGTATCCATCAGTATCCACGGCCTTGGGAATGCTGTGCTTGTTTTCTTACTATTATAATGGGAAAATTCCTATGTGTTTTGTACTGCTTGAACACTTAACATATGTAAACTCTGTGTAAACTCCAATAAAGACTCTCAAGAGGGCAGTGAAAGCATTCCTGAGTGGACAAATGCAGAGGGTACCCTGATCTAATTTCAGTTTTTGGGAATGGACGCTGTGGTGGGTTTCCACACCTTAGAGAAAAGGTGAATGGTCAGTAACTGCTTTAGGTTGAGGCTCCTCCCATCCTTATCCTGCAGAAGACTTTTTCCTATTCAGCACTTAACACCGGTTTCCAGATTCACAGGTTCAACGTAATTTTGGGTTCAAGCAAATCTTCTACAGTCTGAGCTCTTCACTAAGTGCTAGTATGCTATTCCCTAGTCTTTAGCTATAAATGAAATCTAGATGACCCTAAATTAAAATCTCAATCTCTCTCTCTCCCTCTCTCTCTCTCTCTCTCTCTTTCCTTTCCCTCCCCCCTCTCCTTTCCTCTCCCTTTCCCTCTCCTCTCTTTTCTGCCCTGCCCCTGTCACATAGCCCAGGCTGGCCTTCAACTCATTATGTAGCCGAGGATGATCCTGATCCTCTTGCCTCTACCTTCTAAGTGCTGGGATTACGATCTTCACTTCCAAGACTCCTCCTGCTGGAGGTGAAGATAGTGAGTTTGGCTTAGAAAATATGCTTTTGTATATTGATGGGGAAATCTTTGAGAGCAGTTCAAGAAATTTAGGGCTGCATGTCAAAAGAGATGAGTAAATCAGGCATCACAGTGCACACCTGCACACTGGCATTCCTTTTCTCCCAGTCCCTCAGAACAGAAACTTTTATTGGAATCTAGTGCATCTGAAATGTTAATCAATTATAAAGTTTTATAGAATCACTCTTCTTGCAGGAAGTGAGAAGGATTTTTTTTTTTTTTTTTTTTTGAGACCGGGTCTCCCTGTAGTCCCAGCTGGCCTGGAACTTATTATGTAGACCAGGCTGGCCTAGAACTCACAGAAATCTGCTTGCCTCTGCTTCCTGAGTGCTGTGATTAAACGTGTGCACCACCACACCCGGCTGAGAGGGAATTATTTTAAAAATATTTGTTTATTTTTTATTTTATGAGTGTTTTTACTGAATGCACGTGAGTGTACCATCTGTGTGCAGTGCCCATGGAAGACAGAAGAGGGTATTGGATACCCTGGAACTGAAGTTACAGATGGTTGTCTGGGAACCAAACTTTGGTCCTCTGCAAAAGCAGCAAGTGCTCTTAACTGCTGAGTCATCTCTCCAGACCCTACTCCTCTTAACCACTGAACCATCTCTCCAGCCCTCTCTTGTGTCTTTAATTCATAAATTCAATGCTTTTTTTTTTTGTCTTTTTTTGAGGAAGGGTCTCCCTGCAGTCCCAGCTGACCTGGAACTCCCTATGTAGACCAGGCTGGCTTCAATCTCACAGAAATCTGCCTGCCTCTGCCTCCCAAGTGCTGGGATTAAAGGCATGTGCCATCCCGCCTGGCTAAATTCAACTCTTTTTAAGTTTAGCTTCTGTACCAAAACATTGCAGACAAAAATACTTAGCCTCTTGCCCCTTGGTTTTCACATCCCGGAGGGCTTTGTCAATCTGCACCTCCTCAATGTGTAGCTCCCTTGGTTTTCACGTCCCTGAGGTCTTTGTCAGCCTGCACCTCCTCATGTGCTGTACCAGTAATTGCTGCTCTAGTGAGGATGGGCTCCCATCTGACTGAATCTAGCTTGAGTCATCTCTGGATCACACACCTATCACGTCTCTTCTTTAAAATATCATGGTTACTCATTTTCAAGTGAATAAAAGTGGACATGGTTAGAGTAGAGGTTCTCTGCATCTTGGCCTCGGCCACAAGCTGAGTCAACACCCTAATCTGTCATACCTGTATTTGCTGATGCGTCATACCTAAATTCACTGCTGACCATTTTCCTGTTCTGCTGTAGGTTTGGTGCTTCTTTTCTCTCTACTTTGACTGCTCTTCCTCCTCAGCTATATCCACCGAATGTCCAAATCAAGAATCTCCCCTTTAGTGAAGGCTTTTCCAGGCCCCCAGTCAGTGTTGATGGCTATTGCTTCCTTCCCCCCACTTCTCTGTCTCTGTCACAGTGGAAATTTTTTCTCAGCCAGACTTGTTACCTAATTAGCAGTGATAAATCGCTCTGAACTGGGAGCACATGAAGATTTGATACTGCTGTGTCATTTCCTTGTCTGCCTAACATAGGAGTTGCCCAGTAATACACATTTCTTTGCAAAATCTCCCTCCTTTCCACTGTAGCAGAGATTGCTACTTGCTCGCCATTCATTTTTCTAGGTTAGGACTCTGGGTCCCCCATAACAGCCCTGAAAGGCCAACACCTGCATTTCCATAGAGACAGAAATGAACTTTAGTTTAAGCCAGTATTGGGGTAGGGGGCGGTCTCTGCTATTCCCTACTGACCTTTATCCAGCTAAAACTCCATCATGGCTAAATGAGATGATAAGAAACAAGGTGAAATGAGTTGGGTTTTAATGAATTATAAAGAAGACCTTGACTTATCTGCTAGGTATAGGGATGAGTCACTGAAATAAATTAAAAAAAAAACTACTATGTCTCTGTGTGTATGGTGTATGCATGTGTATATATATGTTCATGTGTGTGTGCATGTGGGGGAGATATACCAATGTGCACAGGCCAGAGGTTAAGGTACAGTGTCTTTATCACTCTCCACCTTGTTTATTGAGACAGGGTCTCTCACTAAACCTGGAACTTACCAATTCAGCAAGACTAACTGGTCATTGAACTCTAGGGATCACCCTGTCCCCGCCTCCCAAGCACTAGGCTTACACCTAGTGCTCACTCCCATGTGTCACCACTCCTGGCTTTTTATGTGGTGGCTAGGGATCCAAACTCAGGTCCTCATGCTTGTGTAGTAAGCATTTTATTGACTGAATCATCTCTCCAGAGGTGAGTTTTTGTGGCAAATTTTTCTTTGCACCTTTAAAACAAGATATATTATGCTGTGAGTGGTGGTGCATGCCTTTAATCTCAGTACTTGGGAAGAAGAGGCAGGTGAATCTCGAGAGATTGAGACCATCCAGGTCTACATAGAGACTTCCAGGCCAGTCGGGACTAAAGGGAGATCCTGTCTCAAAAAACAAAGCAAAACAAAAATCTTAAAACAAGATATATTCATTAAGTCAGCATACTTTAGGTGTGATTTTACTTAAAGGCAAAAATAATTGGCTAGAAGAATGAGCAGTCTCTTTCAAATCCAAATCCACTTATTCCATGTGTATATGTGTATATGTATATGTATGATACTTGTAAATTCTCTTTAATATTGTTCTATACAATCTGATCTGCTCAACAAAACCCCTCCAACCCAACTACACTTTTACCAACTTTGTTCATGAACTGTTATGCTCACACAGCTGTTTTAAAATTCTATTTATTTATTTTTTAGTTTTATGTATGTGAGTGTTTTGCCTACAGGTATGTAAGTGCACCCATACATGAAAGCCTGCGGAGGCCAGAAGAGTGCATCAGACTCCCTGGAACTGGGGTTATAGATAGACAGTTGTTGGTTGCTGTGTGGATGCTGGGAACAGACCCCTGGACCTCTGCAAGAGCAGCTAGTGCTCTTAACCACTGAGCCACCTCCCTAGCCCTCAGGCAATGTTAATACCACTTCTAACAACCAGAGTGCTGCTTTTCCTTCCTTCGGGCCATCCCAGGATTCCATACAGGATTATGTTGTGTTCCATAAACACAACACATGGAAGACAATTTGGTCATTGACTACGAAGTTCTCACTGTACAATCCAGTGGTTTACTTGGTACCTACTAAGTAACCGAGACTTATGGCCACACAAAAAATGTGCATAAAGATACTTGTAGAAGCTTTTTCATAATTTTGAAACTGGGAGGTAATCAAAATGTTCTCCAGAAAGTGTGTTTGATAGTAAAGAAGACAATGAACTACTATTCAGAACTAAGAAGACATGAGCTAGCAACCCACAAAAAGGCATGGAAGCAACAAAGCCGACAGTGATAATGCATTGACACTGAAGAAAGCCCATCCGAGGAGGAGACACACCGGGGAATTCTGACTGTAGGGTATTCTGGAAAAGACAGAGCTACAGAGACAGCAAAAACATAGAGCTTCCTAGGAGGTGGGGTGGGGAAGAGGAAGATGAATAGAAGCACAGATGATCCTTAGGGCAGTGAAACTATTCTGGATGATACTGCGACTGTGGATACACGTCACTGTACACTTGTCAAAACCCTGGAATGTACAACAGCAAGCATGAACTGTAATATAAACTAAGAGGTTTTAGCAGGCTCATTTAATTGTAATAAATATGCTACTTTAATGCAGGATATTGTGTCACGCCATCTCCAATGAAGCCCGTGTGAGATCCTCCGTGGGTTGAGGCTGGAACTTCAAGGAAGGTTGCCTCTTGGAATTGGTTGTGATAAGAAACATGCAGTGTACCTGGCACACTCTTACTTGTTATTAATTTTCTAACTGTCACTCTATCTTGGGCTTTCTGTGGGCTCAGAAAGTGCCTGCTGTCCTTGGCGCCGCTATCACTCCCTTTATTGAAATACTTTAATCATTCTAGTCCAGATGCACCATTATTAACGAAAGATATTTTAATGAGAGATATTTTAGACATAGTGAGAAGTGACTAAGCAGAGTTAATGCTGGAAAGTCCAGGGAATAATAGATTTCTAGAAGAAAAATGTAGATAGATAAATATAGATAGAAGAAGGGTTTCTTGTTATTCATTACAATTCATGGATAAATTGGTAAGATCAAGACCACCTTGGAGTCTTTTGATAAACAATCAATAAGAGAGCATTAAAGGGCAAATATAGAA
>NW_008343085.1:664795-666588 GCF_000622305.1 Nannospalax galili
CATTCATAGGCAGGGGACCATGTGCATTCATAGGCAGGGGTCTATGGAAACTCTGTAACTTTGCTCAGTTGTGTGTCAATCTAAAACCTTTTTTTAAAAAGGTTTATTCTTTTAAAAATTAGCAGTTTTTAATTGCGAGAGGTTTTTTTGGTATTTTATTATTATATTATTTTATGTATATGCATGTATTGCCTGTGTGTAGGTGGAGAAATGGCTCAGCGGTTGAGAACACTGGTTGCTCTTGCAGAAGAGCCAGGTCCGAATCCCAGCACCCACATGGCAGCTAACAACCCTCCGAAACTCCAGTTCCAGGGGATCCAACAGCCTCTTTTGTCCTCCACGGACATTGCATGACACAGGTACAAGAGAGTTTTTAAAAATATACTTTAATTTATTATTTTTATTTTATGTGTATGAGTGTATTGCCTGCTTGGATGTGAGTGCACCTGTGTCATGCAATGCCACAGAGGTCAGAAGAGGGTGTTGGACACCCCTAGAACTGGAGTTACGGATGGTTTGTAGCCACCATGTAGGTGCTGGGAATCGAACCCACAGTCAGTGCTCTTAACCACTAAACCATCTTTCCAGCCTCACAAGAGAGTTTTTTAAATTTAAAAAAAAATTTTTTTTTGGTCTTTTTGAGACAGGGTCTCCCTGTAGCCCCAGCTGGCCTAGATCTTGCTATGTAGACCAGGCTGGCCTCAAACTCACAAAGATTTGCTGGCTTCTGCCTCCCAAGTGCTGGGATTAAAGGCATGCACTACCATGCCCTGACAAAGAGTTTTTAAAATTTATATCTTTTCAATATTTTTCTTAATTATCATCAAATAAAAACACAGTAATGGGGGTGGGGCTGGAGAGATAGCTCAGTAGTTAAAAGAATTTGCTGTTCTTTCAGAGGACACAGGTTCTGTTCCCAGCACCCACATGGAGGCTCTCAACTACCTTCAGCATATCCTACCAGCCTGTGCCACAACTGGCTCACAGCTACCTATAACTTCAGTCCCAGGGAATCTGAGACCCTCTTCTGGCCTTTGTGGCAAGGGACACATACTTAGTGCACATACATGCATGCAAGTAAAACTCAAACACATAAAATAAAAAACTGAAAAAAAAGAACACAATGATAAAGAGTCTTGGGGCTTGAGAGATGATGACTCAGCAGTTAAAAGCACTCCTGCACCCGTGTCAGGTGGCTCACAACTGCCTGTAACTCCAGCTCCAGGATCTAATGCCTATGGCCTCTGCAGGCACCTGTACTCACATACATACATACATACACACACATATATATATAGGCACACACAGAAACACATACATACACATAATTAAAAACAATAAAAATAGGTCAGGTGTGGTGGTAGTGCACACCTTTAATTCTAGCACTCAGGAGCAGAGGCATGCAGATCTCTGTGGGTTCGAGACAAGCCTGGTCTACATAGCAAGCTCCAGGTCAGTCATGGCTACATAAAAAACAAACAAATAAATAAATATTATTTTAAAAGTCTTGGCGGGGGCTGGATGTGGTGGCGCACACCTTTAATCCCAGCACTTGGGAGGCAGAGGCAGGCTGATCTCTGTGAGTTCAAGGCTAGCCTGGTCTACATAGTGAGTTCCAAGACAGCTGGGGCTACAGAGAGACCCTGCCTCAAAAAGACCAAAAAAGTCTTGAACTGTGTGTGGTCCTCTGATATATCCCCTAGACTAGCTCAGCCAAGTTTAAGGAATATTAATGGGTCATTCATTTGACACTTTTATATATTCTGCTTGGATTCTCAATCTCTCCTCTCTCT
>NW_008343085.1:666633-670521 GCF_000622305.1 Nannospalax galili
CCCCCCCTCTCTCTCTCCCCCCCTGCCCCCGCAAGCCGGCCTGTAACTCTTCAAGTTGTCCAAACTTGCCTCCAATCTGGGATCCTCCTTTACCTCCTGAGTGGTGAGATTACAGCTGTGCACCACCCTGCCCAGTGGTCTCATGTTTTCTAGTGATACTGCAAGTGCTTTGGGGAATGTTTGCTTTTTCTACATCCACAGTACATATTCCAGAAGATAAACTATGTGATTTTTTTTTGTCTTTTTGAGGCAGGGTCTCCCTGTAGCTCCAGCTGGCCTGGAACTTGCTGTGTAGACCAGGTTGGCCTTGAACTCACAGAGGTCCCCTGTCTCTGCCTCCTGAGTGTATCACCACACCTGGCTACCATGTAAATTTATGAAAGTAGGGAAAAAATCTGGGGCTGGGAGATGACTCAGTAAAGTGCTTGCCTTTCAAATGTGAGGACTTGAGCTTGATCCTTAACACCCACACAAAAGCCAGGTGTGGTCACACACATCTGTAATTCCATCACTTGGAAGGCAGAAACAGGAGGATCCTTGAAGCTCACTGCCAAGCCAGCCTAACCAAACTGATGACTTCCAGGTTCAGTGAGAGACCCACTCTCAAAAACATAAGGTGAAGGGTTGGGGAGATGATTCAGTGATTTAAAGTGCTTGCCATGCAAGTGTTAGGGAACAAAGTTTGAATCTTCAGCACCCACATAAATGCTGGATGGGTATGATGGCCTGTTTGTAATCTTAGCCCTCAGGAGGTAAAGAAGGAAGATACCCAGGGCAAGGTGGCTAGCTGAATCAGCAAGCACTAGGTTCAAGTGAGAGACCCTGCCCCAGTATGTAAGTAGAGAGTGATCAAAGAAGATACTTGATGTCAACCTCTGGCTTCCACATGTAGATGTATACATCCTCCCATATACATACATGTGCCCATACACATGCAAACACACATGCATACACAAAAAGAAAAAATAGGCCGGGCGTGGTGGCACATGCCTTAATCCTGGCACTTGGAAGGCAGAGGCAGACAGATCTCTGGGAGTTCAAGGCCAGACTGGTCTACATAGCGAGCTCCAGGCCAGCTGGGGCTACAGGGAGACCCTGTCTCAAAAAGACCAAAAAATAAATAAATAAATAAATAAAAGCAAAATCTTTTTTGTTGAAGAATTTTTAAAGTTTCATGGAAATGAAAGGATTTTGAGCTGGGTCATAAAGAAAAGGGAAAGATTTGATGAAAGCTTTCCAGAAGGAAAGAGGAGGGAGTATGTGGGAGCAGAGGGAATGTCTGGTTTTTTTGGAGCATTCTCCAACGTGGTGGAGAAACAGGAGATAAGGTTTCAGATTAGTCTGATGACATAAGCTGAGACCTAAGTTTTAGGGAGCCTTATATGCAAGGTTAAAGAGTTTGAATTAATGTAGTAGTTGGGTGGGAGCCATGAGATTTTTGAACAGGAGAGTATATAATTAATGATCCCGACTGTGTTTTAAGAGAAATAACCTGGCAGCAAAGTATAAAATGAATGGAAGGAAGCAGAGACTGGAAGAACCTTGATGAATAGACCAGAGTTGGCATCCAACCTCCACTCACTGTATGAGGAGGGCAGGGTTTTCACCTCTTTGAGTTTCAATTTCTTCACCTGTCAAATCAACTTCAAGGTTGTGAAGATTAGACAAGATCATAGACAGTATTTGGGCCAGAGCTTGTACTCAGTAAATATTAAGCAGATCTATTAAGTAGATTGTTCAAGAAATGGAGCCGAGGGCTCAGCGTGAGACACACTGAAGAGTATGAGCATTCGGATGGGCTGTAAAGTAGCAGCATCTGAGTCTGAACTGGGTAATAGCACGGTTGTGATGACACTCATGAAATCTAAAGAGCTCTTTAGGCTTTGTTTTGGGGTGACATAAATTTAGTTTGAGGGGCTGGAAAGTTACACAGAGATGATTCTTAATGCACACTAATTGTTCAACAGAGATGAAGGACTGGTGCACGAGACAAACTGGTACATCTTGTATTTTTAATAGATGAGAAAATACAAAATAAATAATAAATCTATTTACTTATAAATAAAATGTGGAAACAGATTAGATCAACAAGGGCAAAGAGTGGAGAAAGAACAGGGAGGCTGAAGACATGGCCTGAGTATGCTTATTTTGAGGGTGTGGGAAGAGTGTTAAAGATCTTGTACGCAGGAGTACAGGACACAGATCCAGACAGTGGAGTCCCCTGCCCATTCAAAAGCACTGCTTTGAACTGGTGGGAGCTGTCCTCCAGGAAAGACTGCGGCAGGATCATTAACACAGCATAACCACAATCATATTATATTACCTGCAGTGCTTACTGGCCACCCTCCCCAGGGATCTAGCACAAACACAATTTGCAGTGGAAAACAAAGCTCTTTAATGTCTCAAAGTAGCAAAATAAATTTTATATTAAAAAATACAGGCAGCAGATGGTGCTCCCAAGAACCTTTGAAAATGGGCTGTCTGTCCAGTACAGCAGTTTATTCTCAGCAGAGATTGTACACTTAAATTTTTTTTATTTATTTACTTTTTTGGAGGGGGGCTTTTTTGAGACAAGGTCTCCCTGTAGCCCCAGCTGGCCTGGAACTCACTATATAGATGAGGTTGGCCTGGAACTCACAGAGATCCACCTGCCTCTGCCTCCCAAGTGCTGGGATTAAAGGTGTGCACCAGCATGCCCAGCTGATTTTATTACGTTTTTTTTTTTTTTTTTACTTTTTATTTTACGTGTATGAGTGTTTTGCCTGCATGTATTTAAGTGTACCACATGTGTGCAATGCCCTGCAGAGGCCAGAAGAGGGTGTCATATCCCCTGGAACTGGAGTTACAAATGGTTGTTAGCCACCATGTAGGTGCTGGGAATTGGAACTGGGTCCTCAGAAAGAATAACAAGTGTTCTCAACTGCTATGTCATCTCTCCAGCCTGAGATTGTACACTTTATATTTTTAACTCATGGGGTGAATTCCTGTATGCAGTAATGACATAATATTGCAATAGTGAGTCTAATTTTAATTCAGTTAATGTAAGAAGAGGCAGTTAAATTATGTTTTTTAACTTATTTATTTAATATTTTATTTATTATTTTTATTTTATGTGTATGAGTGTATTGCCTGTATGTATGTTAGTGCACCCATGTCATGCAGTTCTGTAGAGGTCAGAAGAGGGCATCGGATTCCCTTGGAATTGGAGTTAAAGATGGTTCATAAGCTGCCATGTGGGGGCTGGGAATCGAACCCAGGTCCTCTGCAAGAGCAGTTAGTGCTCTTAACCGCTGAGCCATCTCTCCAGCTCCCTTTAAATTTATTTATTATTTATTTTATTTTACATGTGTGTGTATTGCCTGCATGTAAGTAAGTGCACCATGTTGTGCAATGCCTGCAGAGAACAGAAGAGGCTGTTGGATCCCCTGGAACTGGAGTTACGGACAGTTGCGAGCTGCCATGTGGGTGCTAGGATTTGAACCTGGGTCTTCTGCAAAAACTGCCAGTGTTCTTAACTGCTGAGCCATCTTTCCAGCCCCGTTAAGTTATGTTTTGAAGTATTTTCCTCATCTGGAAATGATATATATATGTTTGTACCTAGAAAAAGATTCTAGGCTATACAACCAAAAAGCACTGACTGGGATTCTCTCTTGTGGTGAGATTCTGAACAGCTAAAATGTTGTTCTTCACGAAATTCAGTATTTACCAAAATCATTACTTAAAAACTGCACCAATTTTGAAGCTGGGTGTGGTGGTGCATGCGTTTAATCCCAGCACTTGGGAGGCAGAGGCAGGCAGATCTCTGTTAGTTCAAGGCCAGCCTGGTCTACATAGTGAGCTCCAGACCAGCTGGGGCTACAGAGAGACCCTGTCTCAAAAAGACCAAAA
>NW_008343085.1:670632-673375 GCF_000622305.1 Nannospalax galili
TTAATATATGGTCACACGGGTAGATTAAAACATCAGGAAAACGAAGCAACTGAAACCCTTTAACATCTAAACTACACACCCAAGTTAAAGTTATTAAAGTTACTGCTGGGATTTAGGAAATCTGCTTTTTAGTTTGTATATAGTTGAGTAGATCTTTTGAAGGTACAGACACCTTGAAAGGTCATCTCATTTAACTGGCCTGAGCACGCCAGGTTAAAGCACAAGGATGCATGTGATGCAATTTCTCTAATGTAAAGTTTTCTCCTTGCCTGTGGCATAGCCATTAACAGGACATAACCACTTTAATCATACTGGAATACCAACACTCGTGCTCCCCAAACCTTTGGAAATGAGTGTCTGTCTACTAAAACAGTTATTCTCAGTAAAGAGTATATACTTTTGGGGGCTGGAGAGATGGCTCAGTGGTTAAGAACACTGACTGTTCTTGCAGAAGACCCAGGTTTGAATCCTAGCACTTACATGGCAGCTAACAACTGTCTGTAACTCCAGTTCCGGGGGATCCGACAGCCTCTTCTGTCCTTCGTGGCCATTGCACAACATGGGTGCACTTACCTATATTCAGGCATAACACTTATACACATAAAAATAAAAATAATAAATAAAATATATATATATTTTAAAAAGAGTGTATACTTTTTTAGGGCGTTTTATCTCATGGAGTGAATCTTTGTGTGTACTAATGACATGATATGGTATTAATAAAGTCTAATTCAGCTCATACAAAAGGAGGCAAACTATATAACATAAACACAGGAGATTCTGTAGCTGGGAAGCCTAGGAAGCCCAGGGTGTGAGCTGCAGTAGATGCAGATGAGTCATGAGTCTTTGACTAAGGAAATCAATCACATTAGCAATCAATGTCCAGTAGCCTGTGAGGATGGGTAATGTACTTTTAGGGTGTACAAATAATGTAGGGTGATGTGAATGAAACTGAAATCTCTGAGTACAGCTTGTGCTTTGAAAGGTCCTGGGCTATACCTGATATAACACAGGTTCCTTCCGGCAGTGAGAAAGAGAAAATACAACCAGTAAATCTTGGACTTGCTTCAGATCTGTGCTTTCACAATTACTTATCTTCATTCTACCCCAGATTGGCTATGACAGCAGAGACAACCGAATGTCTTGGTTATTTTATGATCAGAGACCACACTGACCTGCTTCAATCCTGGTGTCAACCTCAGCATTGACTTTTGATGCAGGGCCCTTGTCTGTCACACAGTTTTTCATTGTCTTCTCCTTAGAGCTGTCAGAGAGAAGAATTTATTTAAAAATCAAGAGAGAGCTTCTGTGAACAGCAGTCTACACTGCTTAGAAAGCATTATTTCATGGTAGTCAGATATTTTTCTCAAATGCTCTAAGACATTAATAGAACTATGTTTTGCAAATATTTAAATAAAAAGCTGTAATAATAATAATAATAATAATGTGTATGAGTGTTATGCCTGCACCTATGTCATGCAATGCCCACAGAGAACAGAAGAGGCTGTCCTATCCCCTGGAACTGGAGTTACAGACAGTTGTTAGCTGCCATGTGGGTGCTGGGATTCAAACCTGGGTCTTCTGCAAGAACATTCAGTGTTCTTTACCTCTGAGCCATCTCTCCAGCCCCCCCTTTTTTTAAAAGTCAGAATATTTATACTGGAAACTATGGTAGAGGGCATTATAATTCAACCTGTAAAGTGAGAAAGCCAGAACATTCAGAATTTACTGTTTTCTTGACTGAAGTTTAAGTGTGACGGATTAAGAGACTATGATTTTTTAAAAATATTTTTATTATTTTTATGTGTATGCATGTATTGCCTGTGTGTAGGTAAGTGCACCCATGTCGCGCAGTGCCTGCAGAGGCCAGAAGAGGCTGTTGGAACCCCTGGAACTGGAGTTACAGACAGTTGTTAGCTGCCATGTGGGTGCTGGGATTTGAACCCGGGTCTTCTGCAAGAACTCTTAGTGTTCTTAAACACTGAGCCATCTCTCTAGCCCCGAGACTATGTTTTGTTTTGTTTTTTAATTAAGATAATCTTAGTCAGGACACAGAAAGGATGGTTCTGCAGCCAAGAATTTCAGTAGAGAATACTGTAGATGTTGGGTAGAACAGATAAAAGAAACAAGTGTTTGCACTTGATTGAGATGTCACCTCAAAAAGTCAGAAAACTAGACTGTGCACCAGGATTTTCGTACTTATTATCTTATTTACTCGTAAAAGACCCTTTATTGGTTATTATACCCTTTATTGCAAGGGGAGCTGGGATCCAAAAAGCTTAAAAATCTTTACCCAATGCATGGGATCTTGTAAGACATTAATGTTAATACTGGGCACAGAAAAACATTTTCCCTCTGGTTTAGCAGTCAGTTATAGGGAACTTAGATTAACGATGGAATTATTTACCTTACATTTACTTATCTATGTCATATTATGATAAACAGGATATTCCAATGTACTTAAAATAGAAATTAACTTAATACACACACATACACACACAAAGATTTTTTAGATCTATTTCTGTCTATAGCAAAGTAAACTTTGTTCTATGTATATTAAACTCAGTAAGCCTCAATATTAACCTGAATATTTAAAAATAGAGAGGAAAGCCGGGTGTGGTGGTGCACGCCTTTAATCCTAGCACTTGGGAGGCAGAGGCAGGGGGGTCTCTATGAGTTCAAGGCTAGCCTGGTCTACATAGTGAGTTCCAGGACATCTGGGGCTACAGGGAGACCCTGTCTC
>NW_008343085.1:673398-680199 GCF_000622305.1 Nannospalax galili
AGAAAACCAAGGATGCTCTTTGAAGGTTATACTACAAAACCTAGAGATCAGAGCGAAAAATAGCTCATCACTGCCAAAGAAGATGCCATACCAACAGGCATTGGCTTATTTATTTAGTAGTAGTAGTAGTAGTAGTAGTAGTAGTAGTAGTAGTAGTAGTACTAGTAGTAGTAGTATGTATATGTGTAGGAGGGCATGCCACAGTGTGTGTGTGTGTGTGTGTGTGTGTGTGTATGTGTAAGTCAAAAGGCAACTTACTTTGTAGAGTTAGTTTTCTCCTTTCACCTTTATGTGGGTTCCAGAGATCAAACTCAGGTCACCAGGCTTGTGCTGTAGCACTTGCTGAATTATCTTGCCAGCTCCATTACTCATTAACAAACGATTTCTTGGTGTCTTCTATATGCCAGAGGGTGTCATAAGCACTACAGTTACTACAATAAACAAGATCAGCAAAGTTCTTGTTCTCATAGAACTTAGGTGCTAGTGAGGGATGTGGGGATAGCTCAGTGGTATAGGACTTGCCTAGCATTTTGAAGGACCTGCGTTCAATCCCCAATACCACAAAAGAAAAGAAAAGGTAAACAGATAAACAGAAGACTTATTATGAAAAAGAATAGACAAATAATGTGGAGATATATTCATGATTATCTTCTTAAACAGTATACATGAGAAGTAAACTACAATAACATAAATATCAAAATATCATATGCATTTATACACATATTTACACACACAAAGCATGCATATACACATATCATTCACATATATCTAAGCATAGGAGGATATTTTTGTGTGTTGTTGTGTGTGGTGTATGCATGTGTTCATGTGGGTGTGTGCACATGTGCGTGCATGTGGAGGCCAGAGGTTGATGCCCAGTGTCTTCCTCAATTTCTCTCCATCTTACTTTTTGAAACACGGTCTCTCACTGAACCTGAGTGCATCTATTTGGCTGGGCTGGCTGGCCAGTGAGCCCCAGAATCCTCTTATCTCTGCTTCCCCAGCCCTGGAATTACAGATGTGTGTTAATGCTCCCAGCTTTTTAATTATTATGCAGATGCTGGGGATCTGAACTAACATCTTCATGTTTGTACAACAAGTACTTTTACTTATGGAGCTATCTCCTCAGCCCTAAGAAGCTATTTATAAGTATATAAATAGCATTTATCTCTGGGTGATGGATAACAGATTAATTGAATAGACTAATAAATATACCTACATGTACTCATAATACATAGATGTCCGGAAGGCTGTACACCAAGTATTATAGCTAACTCTCAGTAGCAAGACATAGAGTGATTTTTTTTTTTTTTTGAGACAGGGTCTCTCCATAGCCCCAGCTGGCCTGGAACTCACTATGTAGACCAGGCTGGCCTAGATTTCACAGAGATTGGCTTGCCTTTGCCTCCCAAGGGCTGGGATTACAGGCATGTACCATCATACCCAGCTGATTTTGATCTTTTTAAAAGGGCACTTTTCTGCTGGGGCGTTGTGGCCCTCGCCTTTAATCCCAGGCAGAGGCAGGCGGATCTCTACGAGTTCAAGCCCAGCCTGGTCTACATAGTGAGTTCCAGGACAGCTGGAGCTACAGGGAGACCCTGTCTCAAAAAGACAAAAAAAGTGCACTTTTCTGTATTATTTACATTATAAAGAGTTTTAATCCAATTTTCAAAACTAATAAGGCAAATTAAAATTTTTTCTTACATTTATTTCCTTTCATTTAAAAATATTTGGGTCTCGAGAGATGGCTCAGCAGTTAAGAGCACTGACTGCTCTTGCAGAGGACCCAGGTTTGATTCCCAGCACCGACATGGCGGCTATGAACCGTCCTTAACGCCAGTTCCAGGGGAATCCGAAAACAAAACCAGAGTCCTCTAGAAGAGCAGCCAGTGCCCTTAACTGCTGAGCCATCTCTCCAGCCCAACATTTATTTATTTATGAGTATTTCTTCTGACCTCCTTGGGATTGCCCTACACGGGTGCACTCACATACATGCAAGCAATACACTTGTACGCATAAAATAAAAAAATAAATAAATAGGGTCTGGAGAGATGGCTCAGCGGTTAAGAGCACTGACTGCTCTTGCAGAGGACCCGGGTTTGATTCCTAGCACCCACATGGTGGCTACAAACTGTCCTTAACTCCAGTTCCAGGGGAATCTGAAGCCTTCTTCTGACCTCCACGGCATTGCGTGACACGGGTGCACCTACATACATGCAGGCAATACACTCATACACATAAAATAAAAATAATAAATATTTATAAAAATAAATAAATAAAAACATATTGGAGGTCAGAAGAGGGTGTCAGATCCCTTGGAACTGGAGTTATGGACAGTTGTCAGCTGCCATGTGGGTGCTGGAAACAAAACCAGAGTCCTCTAGAAGAGCAGCCAGTGCCCTTAACTGCTGAGCCATCTCTCCAGCCCAACATTTATTTATTTATGAGTATGATGCGTGTGCATATAAGTGCCACAGTGTGTGTGCAGAGGTCACAGAACATCTTACAGGACTGCGGTCTCTCCTTTCACCATATGAGTCCCAGAAATTGAACTCGGGTTGTGAGGCTTGCTGGCAAGCTCCTTTACCCACTAAGCTATCTCATTAGCCTATTTTTTAAAACTTAGTATATTTTATTATTTTTATTTTATGTGTATGAGTATATTGCCTGCATGTGTGCAAGTTCATCCATGTCATGCCGGCAGGGTTCTCAGAAGAGGGCGTTGGATTCCCTGGAACTGGAGTTCTAGATGGTTGTTAGCTGCCATATGGGTGTTGGGAATTGAACTCAGGCCCTCTGCAAGAACAGGCAGTGCTCTTAACATCTGAGCCATCTCTCTAACCCCATAAGGTTAATTATTTTTTGGGGGGGGACTTTTTGAGACGGAGCTCCCTGTAGTGCCAACTAGCCTGGAACTCATTGTGCAGACTAGGCTGGCCTTGAACTCACAGAGATCCACCTGCCTCTGCCTCCTGAGTGCTGGGATTAAAGGCGTGTGCCACCATGCTTGACCTCATAGGCTAATTTTTAAAAGCATGGTTTTAAGTCTGGTGTATGGCACATGCCTTTAGTCCCATTACTCAAGAGTCAGAGGCAGGCAGATGTCTGTCAGATTGAGGCCAGCCTGATCTCCATAGTGAGTTCCAGGCCAACTGGGGCTACAGGGAGACCCTCTCTCAAAAAGACCAAAAAAAAAGATAATAAAAAAAATAAGTAAATAAAAGTGTAGTGTAGCTTTAGTGTAGAAGATATGATATCTTCCTTTGATAAGATTTTATAACAATAAATGGAAAAATCTACCAATCAGATAGTTGAGAGCCTCAAGATCTTTTTACTTTTTGTTTTGCATGGTTTTTGTTTTACTTTGTTAAAGTTTATGTTTTGTTGCTCTGGCAAATTTCTAACAGTTTTACCTCTAGTAAGGAAATCCCTATTGATAAGACAAAACTATGTACTGAATGACAGTTCTATACATAAAGGGTTGACTTTATGGAATAAGAAATCTTCTAGTGCTGGGTGTGGTGGCATATGCCTTTAATCCCAACACTCAGGAGGCAGAGGCAGGCAAATCTCTGAGAGATGGAGGCCAGCCTGGTCTACATAGCAAGTTCCAGGCGGGCTGGGGCTACAAGGAGACCCTGTCACAAAAAGATGAAAAAAAAAAAAGGGAGGGGGGATGAGGGGAGGCTGGAGAGATGGCTCAGTGGTTAAGAGCACTGGCTGCTATTCCAGAATTCCAAAGAACCTGGGTTTGATTCCTAGCACCCACATGGTGGCTAACAACAATCTGTAACTCCAGTTCCAGGGGATCTGACACCCTCTTCTGACCTCTGTGGATGCTCTTACATAAATGCAAGCAAAACACTCATACACATAAAGTAAAAGTAAATATTTTTTTAAAGACAAAAAAAATCCAACCCTAACCGACCAACAAACAAAAAAGAAACTTATAGTGCCCCTATCTATAAGCTATAACAACACTGGAAAAATGTACAAGTTATAGCCAAAGCAAACCCAGTAGTTCAAGAAAGGAGAGGCCTGAATTCTTTTTTTTTTTTTTTTTTGGTTTTTTTGAGACAGGGTCTCCCTGTAGCCCCAGCTGTACTGGAACTCACTATGTAGACCAGGCTGGGCTTGAACTCACAGAGTGCTGGGATTAAAGGCGTGAGCCACCATGCCCTGCTGGGGGCTGAATTCTTAACCCTAGGGACCTTTTTGTAGAACAAATCATTTTATTCCAGTTCTGAGAATTCTGCTGGAAAATGAGGAAATTTAACTAGAATTTCATTTCAACCAGCACAAAATGTAAAAAAAAAAAAAATCATAATTTTCTTACCTTTTTTCCACCTCTAAAAGAAACTTTTCACTGTTGCCGAGCTGACTGAAATGCAGCTTGGCAGCTTTCCTCTCACTGTCACGGACAGTTCGATCATCTGGAGGCAAAAACCGAGGTCTGAGCATGTTTCTTTTTGGAGTCAGTGGCAATAGGTCAGAAAACCATACTTACAGAGGAAAAACTCAAGACCAGTCCCATCTTTGTGTATTAGAGACAGGTCACAACACAATTCTATTATGCTGTCACTGGAGCAAGCAGTAACTCAGAGATACTATGTGATCTCATAGCAACAACTGCCACCTAGGTCAACCACCCCTTCAGGAAAGTCAAGCTTGGACAGCAAACAATCTCATGTTAAGGCTGAATGCCATATCATTTTTCTGAAAGAATTCATTTAGTTTCCCTATGATAACTTTTCCAGGGCCATGTGAAATTAAATTTTATATCAATAAGAAATATATACTCAACAATGAAATTATAAGGAATCACAGACCAGCTCATTCTAAGCATTATTTTTTTGTTCCTTGTCAACTAATTTCTAAAGAATTCTTGTATCAGATTTCTATTACTAATGTAGTTGGTAAAGCTCGACACCTGGAAAAATAAGTCTCAACTTGGAAATATTGTGCTGAGGAGGAAGCAGTGGTGAAACCATCATTTAGTGGTGACTAAAGCTGGAAGTTACTGATAAAATCATAGATGTTCATTCAACAAACAATAAAAGTACTCGTCACACATCCTGCCAACACAAAGAGTTGCATAAATATAGACTGATAAACAACTGTCTATTGCCAGTACACACTCTGGGCCAACATCCAAAAGGTTAAGGAGCAGTTGACTTCAAGTAAGATTCCAGGGAGGAACAGAGGAGGAGGAGGGTCTCACCCAGTTTCTCCAGAGTTTGCAGCATGTACACAGCAAAGAGCCTATAATCTGTGTCTTTCCTTACAATAGGATTGAGTCTTAAGTCTAGTTCTTTGAGGAAGGGTAAGGGCTGTAGGCGGGACACCTCCACTAATGAAGGAATGTTGTTATAAGTTCAGGTCTTGGAGAGAATGTAAATACTGGATGCCCTGCAAGAAAAAGATCACATTATGAAACTGCACGTTGGTAGGAATCTCACAGACAAAGATGAAAATTTATCTGTTACTTTCTAGCCCTTCATGTTATCCAAATCACCAGTGAGAAACAGTGTTGGAACTCCCACTCAGTTGCTTGAGAATAGGAATGCTGCAGCCCATGGGTGTTCTAAAACATTAAATAATTCACATGCATAATACATCTTTTCCTTTCCAAAATCTGACATTCAAATATCTGCAATCAACTTATTGTTGGCTCCCCAACAGGGAGATAGGCAAAAGAGCTGCTTCTAGGAGATAAGGGCGTAGTTAATATTTTTTAAAAATATTTTTATTTATTATTTTCATTTTATGTGTATGAGTGTATTGCCTGCACGTATGTGAGTGCACCCATGTCGTGCAATGCCACAAAGGTCAGAAGAGGGCTTTGGATTCCCCTGGAACTGGAGGAAAGGATGGTTCGTAGCCGCCATGTGCGTGCTGGGAATCGAACCCAGGTCCTCTGCAAGAGCAGTCAGTGCTCTTAACCACTGAGCCATCTCTCCAGCCCATAATTAATATTTATATCAAATATATGTGTGTACATATATACATACATATATGTATACATATACATATACACTCACACGCATATATATGGTGTATGGTATTAGTGGTGGTGGTGTTATATCTCGGTGCCTAACTTTTAGGGTCAGTTTGGGGGAAATAAAACAATGCCACCTCCAAGTCTTCCCTGCTGGTCCAGTCTAAGAACTCTTTCATTCTTGTTTCTCTCTTTAGGGTTATGGCCATCAGGAAAGCTCCCTGCTCTCCAATCATTCAGTTCTCTTGGTAGAAATACTCTTCCTTGTATAGTTTTCTTTCTGTGGATTTGGCAACCCCACCCCTCCACTTAACGAGCAATAGTATCAAGACTGGCAAACTCAGAGGAAAAGACACAATTTTCTGGCTCTTCTGAAAACCGCTGCTAAAAAGGATAGGATCTGGGGAGGCAGCCCAATTGTCAGAGTGCTTGCCTAGCACACAGGAAGCCCTGGGTTCTATCCCCCAACATCATCTAAACTGAGTGAGGTGCAGCATACTTGTAATCTTAGCTCTCTGGAGATGGAGGCAAGAGGATCCGGAGTTCAGGGCCATCCTCAGCTATAATCCAGATAGAGGCCACCCTAGAAAACATGAGACCCTGTCTCAGAAAAGTAACTTGTATGTATTCAGGCAATTAGCTGCTTTTGCATACTTTTGATGATTAAAATGGCTGCCATGAAAATAATTCTGTCTCTAAAGACTATTTTAGAAAAGTGTAATTAGGTTCCATGCATATTTATAATGTTTTAATTCTCCTGTGTAAAATTGCCATTTTCTTATTGCAGGAAAATTTTAAAATTCAAG
>NW_008343085.1:680244-691756 GCF_000622305.1 Nannospalax galili
CTATGATTTATCAGTGCTTTGGTCCCATTCTTGGGGTTCTACAGTATCAGGATTGTCTTAATGTGTGCAGTACCCTGTTCAATTATTCTTCTAATGTTTCTCAGTGTAAAAAATCAAGGAAACAACTTTTATCCTCTTTTTACTTTTCCTAGTTGATGTGAATTTCTGGATTCTCCACCATGACACTAAAAATTTAAAAAAAAAAGTATTTTCTCCCTGGTAAAACAAAACCAAGTGATGCAGATCTGCTAGAAATGCAGATAATCAGGTAAATCATAGAAACAAAAAAATATATATAGAAAACTAACATTTTACCAAGTACTTCCTTTTTGCCAAGCACTGTGCCAGGAGTCTTTTATATATTGTATTTTATTACATTTGTTAATTTGATTAATCTTCTCAAGTTTTTGTCTAATTTATAGAACTGGAAAGGAGTATAAAAACAAATTATGGGGGGACTGGAGAGATGGCTCATCGGTTAAGAGCACCTGCTGCTCTTGCAGAGAACCAGCAACCATATGGTAGTTCACAGTCATCTGCAACTCTACTTCTAGGGGTTCTGATACCCTCTTCTGGCCTCTGAGGACATTGCATGCACATGCAACCAAACACTCATACACATAAAGTGAAAATAAACAAAATATTGAGAAACACACACATTACAGCAATGCTCACTTAATTTTTAACACAAAGAAAACAGGGTTGGGGGTCTGGAGAGATGGCTCAGTGGTTAAGAACACTGATTGTTCTTACAGAAGACCCGGGTTCGAATCCCAGCACCCACATGGCAGCTAACAATTGGAATTCCAGGGGATCCGACAGCCTCTTCTGTCCTCCCCCGGCATTGCACGACACAGGTGCACTTACCTACATGCAGGCAATACATGCATATACATAAAATAAAAATAACAAATAAAATATTTAAAAAAAAGGAAGAAAACAAAGTTGGAGGTAGCTGTTGATAGAGTGCTTTCCTAGCATACACAAAGCCCTGGGTTGGATCCTTAACACCACAAAAATGGGGCCTGGTCAGGCATACCTATAATCCCAGCACTGTGAGATGGAGACAGGAAGATCAGAAGTTCAAGGTCATCCTCGGATATCTATTGAATTTGAAGCTAGTCTTTGATGCATGAGACCACCTCTCAAAATGAGATAAATATATGAATGAAAAAAAATCTATACAACTCTAAAATAGTCCTTTCTGAAATAGATGGGCCAAATATAAATAGTTACTAAAAAGTAGTTTAAGCTGGGCATGGTGGCGCATGCCTTTAATCCCAGCACTTGGGAGGCAGAGGCAGGCAGATCTCTGTGAGTTCAAGGCCAGCCTGGTCTACATAGTGAGTTGCAGGACAGCTGGGGCTACAGGGAGACCCTGTCTCAAAAAGACCAAAAAAAAAAAAAAATTTAAAGCCAGGTGTGGTGGCACATGCCTATAATCCCAGCACTCAGGAGACAGGCAGGTGGATCTCTGTGAGTTCAAGGCCACCCTGGTCTACATAGTGACTTCCAGTCCAGCTAGGGCTGCACAGTGAGACCCAGTCTCAGAAAACAAAAATGCAGTTTAAATTAATAATTAGTTCTTTGGGCTGGAGAGATGGCTCAGCGGTTAAGAAGAACACTGGTTGTTCTTGCAGAAGACCCGGGTTCGAGTCCCAGCACCCACATGACAGCTAACAACTGACTGTAACTCCAGTCCGAGGGGATTTGACAGCCTCTTCTGACCTCCTCAGGCATTGCATGACACAGGTGCACTTACCAACATGCAGGCAATACACTCATAGACATAAAATAAAAATAAGTAAATTTTAAAAAGATTTAAAAATTAATAATTAGTTCAACTGGAGTTGCTTTTTAGAAGATTTTTTTAAATTTTATTTAAATGCACACGTGTGTGTGTGTGTGTGTGTGTGTGTGTGTGTGTGTGTGTGTCCTTCATGTGTGCAGGTGCCCATGGAGGTCAGAAGAAGGTACTGAATTCCCTGGAACTGGAATTATGGGAGGTTGTAAGCTGCCCTGGAACTCACTATGTAAACCAGGCTGGCCTAGAACTCACAGAAGTCTGGCTGCCTCTGCCTCCCAAGTGCTGAGATCAAAGGCATCTGTCACCAAGCCTGGCTGTTGTTTGTTTTTGTTTGTTTGTTTTTTGGTCTTTTTGAGACAGGGTCTTTCTGTAGCCATAGCTGGCCTGGATTCACTCTGGAGACCAGGCTGGCCTTGACCTCACAGAGATCCCCTCTGCCTCCAGAGTGCTGGGACTAAAGGTGTGTGCCACCACTCCTGGCTGTGGTTTGGTTTTAATTTTTAAATTTTGACCTTTCTAAGTAGCTCAGGCTCCTCAAAGTCATGATCCTCCTGCTTCAGTCCACTGAGTGCTGAGACTAAAGTGTACACTTCTACACTCAGGCTAGGCTGCTGCTGCTACTTTTTAAAATGTGTGTATTGTGTTGTGTGTACAGCATGTATACGTTTTGTGTGGGTGTGGCATGTGTGCATGCTGGTTCAGGTGCGTGTGTGCATGTGTGCGTGCATATGTGTGTGTGTGTGTGTGTGTGTGTGTGTGTGTGTGTGTTAAAACCAGACGTGGATGTTCAGCACCTTTCCTCTCTCCTTTTATTTTCCTAGACAGGGTCCCTCACTGAACCTGAAGCTCATGATGATTTGGCTAGGCTGGCTGGCCAGTGAGCTTCAGGGGTCTATCTCTGCCCCCATCAGTACTAGATTATAGATGCCCACCATGCCCACTTCTGTGCATGCACTGAACTCAGGTCCTTATATCTACATGGCAGACACTTTACCAATTGAGCCATCTACCAGCCCGAGGCTTCTTCTTTTAAGGATCTGAGCTAGACCTTGTGATTGGATATTTATTGGGTGGTTATACAGGTAGCCTCTAGGAAGCACAAAATTGTCAGAATAGTCTAGGAGATTGTTAATTAGTCCTGGATAGCATCTGTAAATCTGTATCACTTCTATGAAAGAAGCACTATTTGGAGGTCTACCACAGAGAAAGCAAAAACCCCCTCTGAGTGTGTGCACATGCACTGACTTGCAGAGTTCTTCGTGCTTGCTAACCCTCACATACACGTTCATACCGGTTCCTTGCTACTTTTTTAAAATGTGTATGTGTGTACATATGTGTGTTCATGAAGAGGCCAGAGGATGACTTTAAGAGTCTTCCTCAACTGCTCTCCACCTTGTTTTTTTTTGACAGTCTGTCACTGAACCTGGAACTCAAACTTACTTGGTTAGACTGTCTAGCCAGCAAGCTCCAAAGCTGGGATTATAAGCATACTACGGTGCTTGACTTTTTATGGGTGCTGGGGATCTGGATTCAAGACCTCGAGTTCGCACAGCAAGCACTTTACCAACTGAGCCATCTCTCCAGACTCCCTACTTCTCATACTGCCCTCTGCTCCATAGTCCCCTGAAGGGGACATTTTTCTTTTTTCTTTATTGAGGCTACAATTTCCTGATACGCCTAGAAAGAGTGACAAAAGAGGTGAGTGTTTCTCTACTTCTACCATATACCACCATCAGCAGAATCCCCTGGGTATGTCCTGAACCCACCAATCTTGCTCTCACAGGAAGGACTAAAAATCTTACTTTTGCAAGTTCTTATCTTAATGTTTATTTTTATTGTTATGTATATGAGTGTTTTGCCTCCATTGTAAGTGCACCACATACGTGAAATGCCGGCAGAAGCCAAAAGTGGGCACTGCGCCTAGAAAGAGTGACTCCCTTTAAACTGGAGTCATGGATGGCTGTCAGCCACCATGTGGATGCTGAGAACTGAACCTGGGTCCTCTGTAAGAGCAGCTAGTGCTCTTAACCATTGTGCCATCTCTCCAGCCCCGTCTTAATGTTTTTTTTTTTTTTAAATCAAGCTTTAATATAATTTTTCCTGAGTAAACAATAAATTTTACCCAATATTTTGTAAGGAATAATTTTAAACATAAAGTGAAAAGATTTTATAGAAAATAATAAAATGTACTTGGAAATTAATTAAAAGGAAGACCCTATACTTCCAGGCTTATATTTTCTCTTATTTCCTCTTGTGAGGATATAAATTGAGTTGACCTGGCTGGTCATGGAATATAGAACCTACCTTTAGGCTAGTGATCAAATTCTTTGATAAATCTAAGGATCGGAGATTTTTTAAAGTTTCTAAAGGCATCACCAATGGAATGGATTTTTCCAGCATAAGATCCCTGCAATGAAAGAGACTCCACCAGTTCTGAAAAGAGACCATCACTAAATATGTTATGATCTCTGATTGAATAAACAGCAGTCAGTAAAAACAGGCTTTTCTCCCTCCCATAACCAATCTGTGAAGGGTATGATATCTATGGCTCAATAAATCAGATCTTTTGCCTTTATGCCTAGTGGGACATGATAATTGTCCATTTTGGAAAAATAACAATAAGCTGTAGATGAAACTTTCACAAAAAAGATCCGCTCTTTTAAAAAGCAACAATATGATCTGATACAATGATATTAAACCTCAGTATCATAGAGCTCTTGGGTTTTCCTAATTACCTTGAACTTGTAGTGCAAGTCCCTAAAAGTTAGTTCTCAAAACAAAATTTATTGTCCTCTGGCACATGTCTTTAATCCCAGCACTCAGGAGGTGGAGGGTGGAGGCAGGCAGGCAGATCTCTGTGAGTTTAAGCCCAGCCTGGTCTCCATAGTGAATTCATGCTAGCTGTGGCTATAGGGAGACCCTGTCTCAAAAAAGACCAAAAAAAAAAAGCAATCAAGCAAGCCAGGTGGGCAGTGCATGCCTTCAATCCCAGCGCTTGGGAGAGAGAGACAGGAGGATCTCTGAGTTCTAAGCCACCCTGGTCTACACAGAGAGTTCCAGGTCAGTCAGGGCTACATAGTGAGGCAATGTCTATAAATAAATAAATAAATAAACAAACAAATAAATAAACAAATAAATAACAGATGAAACTGTTAAGGGGTCCCTTAGATGGAGACAGTATTAGACTAACTGTCCAAATAACAGTGCATTAATACAAAAGACAATGTATAACATCTGTGATCATGTCCTAGTAGTTTAATCTCCCTTTGTATGAGTTTCCTCTTCTGTAACATGAAGGAAATAGTTGTGCTTAGCTTAACTCATAGGATGTTGTAAGGATTAATGTATGTATAAAACTTAGTGCCCATAGGACTGGGGAATGTATCTCAGTGATATACTATTTGCCAAGACCCCCCCCCAACCAAATGTATGGCACATGGCTTATAAGTGATATGTATTAATTACTGTTATGAAGTCAACTAAAAGAATGAGGTCTATTCGTAGATTATCATAAGGAAAAATTTCAAGATATAGAGAGGAAAAATAAAAAATTTGAGTATAATTAAGTAAATTCAGCTAGATTTCTAACTGTATTGAAAAAGAATGAATCTCAAATTGTGAATATAAATTCTAGCAAGTTTGGTGGGTCAAACTGAGAACAGCAACCAAAAGTAGAAGAGGGTTCTACAAAATCCAGCAATCTGGCTTGTAGGTAAGTGCCAGAGAATTCCATTGAAATAGCATTTTAAGGTGCTGGCACAGTTTGGGCCTCAAACCTTTAAAAGTCATACACTGAGGATCTCATTCAAGACAAGAGCCGTACCTGGGAGAGATTAGTGTAATCAGAATCCAGATAGAATGAAATAGAAATGATAGTAACAACTGAAGACAGGGAAGATGCAGACAGGTGTCAGGGAGGGAAGCCGAGATGGCAGAGCTCAGGCAGCATAAGGTCATATGTTCCAGTACTTTCTGAACCCAACAGAAGAGGGAGCTCTGAAATCCTTGTGACTAGAAAGCTATTTTGGCCCAGTTTTCTCTCTGCACTTGAAGAGCCACAAAAAAATGTTGCAGTAAAGTTTTCAATGAAGAACATTATAAGAAAAAGGGAAAAGCAGAGACATATGCATAAAAAAGGAAAGTCCTCCAGGAAGAAACCGCCTCAAAGCAAATGAAGACACCCTTACAAAGCAGCAGCTCCCAAAGTGTGGTCTCTAGGCCCCTAACGCTCCCTGAAACACACACAGGGGTCCACAAAGTCAAAACTATTTTCTAAAGGATTATTTTCAGAACAAAAAGAAGATATTAATTGCCTTTTGTTGACTTTGCAGTTATGACACTAAAGTGGAACCCCACTGTCTCCTAAGGATGATGAAAACTTGCTGACCTTTAAGGAAGATGAATCAAGGTAGTGGCATCAGGTTTCACCAGAAGTCATTGCATTCCTCACTGATTATAAGTTTTAAGTTTGTTTTTTTTTTTTAAAGCCAGTGTTACTTAAAAATGTCCTTAGCCAGATGTAGTAGCCACTAGTAATTCCAACACTTGGCAGGAGGATCCTAAGGAAGTCTGAAAACAGCCTAGGACTACATAGGGAGATCCTGTCTCAAAACAAAAACAAAAAAAAGCCCTTGACCAACAGTAACTGTGATTTTTTTTTTTTTTTTTTGTCTTTTTGATACAGGGTCTCCCTGTAGCCGCAGCTGGCCTGGATTCACTATGGAGACCAGGCTGTCTTCCAACTCACAGAGATCTGCCTGCCTCTGCCTCCCAAGTGCTGGGACTAAACGTGTGCGCCACCATGCCCAGCGATTTTTTAAAACTTGATCCTTCAGTACATTTCTTTTCCTATCGCATGACTAAATGGAAAGTATGCATAAAGTGTTTCTGCTCTTCTATACACTGAAGAGCAGTGGAGGTAAGAAACACTTGTGTGATTGAGTTGTAAGGTAACCTAGACACTTAAAATTTTTTTTATATTATGTGCATGAATGTTTTGCCTGAATGTATTTAAGTGTACCATGAGCATGCAATTCCCACAGAGGCCAGAAGAGAGTGTCAGATCCCCTGGAACTGTAATTATGGATGGTTGTTGGTTACCATGTAGTGCTGGGAACAGAACCGAAGTCCTCTCCAAGAGGAGCTGCTTTTAACCCCTGAGCTATCTCTCCAGCCCCATGAACTAGCAGCCACTTTTTAAGAAAAAAGTTTGTATTTTAAGTGTATGTGCACAGGTGTGTGTGTGTGTGTGTGTGTGTGTGTGTGTGTGTTGTGTGCATGAGTGGTTGCACATGTGCCATAGTGCACATGTGGAGATCAGAGGACAACTTCAGGGAATTGGTTCTCTGCTTCCACCGTGTGGGTCCTAGGAATCAAACTCAGGTGTCAGGTTTAGTGCCAGGCACCTTTTCCTTCAGAGTTATCTTACCATTCCCAAAGCATTTTTTAATGAAACATCATTTTTACTTGGGGGAAAAAAAACCCTGATAAACAATGGTTATTCAGATTGACTATTTAACAGACTTTTAAATCTTGTTTGTTTTGTTTTATAAGGCAGGGGCTTATGTAGCCCAGGCTTGCCTCAGCCTCATTATGTAGCCAAAGTTGACCTTGAATTCCTGATCTTCCTGCCTCTACCCTGAGTGCTGGGATTATAGGTGTGTATCACCCTGGGTGGCAGAAAGTAAGCCTATCATTTCAGGAAAGCAACTGATAATTATTGATAACATTTCAGTTTCCAAGAAAAACATAAAAATTATGATTAGGGGCTGGAGATACAGCTCAGTGGTAGAAGATAGGTTTAGCATGTACAAGGCTCTAAGTTTGATACTGAACAGTGTCTCCTCAAAACAGAATTTTCAAAAAATTTTACCTGTCCACCATGAGTTTGATGTTTCCCGATGCTTAATTTTTTTTTAATGAGATGAGTGGTGATATAAAAAAGATCTGATTTTTATGTTGCACAATGACTATCTGTCAATATTTAGAAGATGTACATAACTCAGCAAGTCAATGTATTTCAAATGACCAACACATGATAATGTTAAGGTCTTATGTGGATAAAAGATCCACTCAAACTTATGACCATGATGTCTTCCTTTTGGAAACAGATTTCTTCCTCTGTGAAGAAAGTGTTCTGCAGGTTTCCATATTCCTGTCTGTCAAAATACAAACACTTTCGAATATTAGGGTTTTCCACTCAGTAATTAGGAAACCTGCAGACCATAAAGAATGCCCAGAGGGTAATATAAATTTTTTGTTTGTTTCAGTTTAGACATTTGGCAGCAAGGTAAACCTGATAGGAATGTACCTTGTGTGAACTAAGAGAATTTTATAATGCCAGTTATTTATTTACCATGGACATAAAATTTGGGGGGAGGTCTTTTTGAGACAGGGTCTCCCCATAGCCCCAACTGGTCTGTAACTTGCTATGTAGACCTTGAACTGGCCTTGAACTGGCCTTGAACTGGCCTTGAACTCACAGAGCTCTGCCTGCCTCTGCCTCCCGAGTGCTGGGATTAAAGGCGTGAGCCACCACACCCGGCTGGACATTGCTTTAATGGAATCATGAAGCTTTTTAGAAGCTAGAGCAATAGGAAGGATAAGGCCATTATGAAATTTGAAGAACCGGCTATCATCATTTTAAGGCATTTAAAGATTGCTGTATGAAATTATTTTGTCATTCATTCAAGTAATAAATGGAATGAGTACTTTCTCAAAAAAATCACTGAAACATAAGATATACCAATGAATCTCACTATAACAGAGTGCAAAACCTCACTGATATAGTTTTAGAAGACAAATATTTGGGTTGGAGAGAGGCTCAGCGGCTAAGAGCATTTACTGCTTTTGCAGAGGAGGCAGGTTCAGTTCCAGCACCTACTTTGTAGCTCACAGCTGCTTGTAACTCCAACTACATAACTGTATTATGCCAGAGTTTTTACATTTATTTCAAACAAAACAACATATTAAAACAGAATTGAAAAGGAAGCAAATATTTCTATTAAATCAAGCATAAAAGAGAATTGTAAGAATATAAATCAATGATACTTACCTTAAAACAGATACTTTAATTTTTATTTTTTTATTTTTTGGTCTTTTTGAGACAGGGTCTCCCTGTAGCCTGAAATGGCCTGGAACTATGTAGACCAGGCTGGCCTTGAACTCACAGAGATCTGCCTGCCTTTGCCTCCCAAGTGTTGGGAGTAAAGGCGTGCACCACCATACCTGGCAGATACTTTTTTTATTTTGGAAACAATTGTCATAAGAACATTAGGTTAACATGTAATGAGTATATTATGGTTATCTTTTAATGAATAAATAAATAAATATTTTTATCTTTATTTTAATTCCTATATGGTAATGTTAGCAGATACAGTCTACATTAACAAGAGCTCTTTGAGCTGGGCATGGTGATGCATGCCTTTAATCCCAGCACTGGAGAGGCAGAGGCAGGTGGATCTCTGTGAGGTGAAGGCCAGCCTGGTCTATATAGTGAGTTCCAGGTCAGCTGGAGCTACAGGGAAACCCTGTCTCAAAAAGACAAAACAAAACAAAACAAAAAACAGAACAAAACAAAACAAAACACCCAAAAAACAAGAGCTCTTTGAGGTATGTGTGTCATTTTTTCCAGAGCTAAGGATCAAACTCAGAGTTTCACATGTGTGCTAGGCAAGTGTTCTACCACCATGATTCAACCTTCCCATTCAATAATTTCTAAGAGTGTAAAGAAATCGAGAGAGAGAGAGAGAGAGAGAGAGAGAGAGAGAGAGAGTATTTCTGAAAAATGAAAATTAGAATTAGGAAAATTCAAAAAAGGTAACTGGAAAGGAAAGGAAAATTTGAAAATAAAGAAGACATATAACTCAAGAAATAAAATAAAATGCAAGAGATAAATAATGTGTAGCTAGTTTTAAAAAACCAAAGGGAGCCAGGCGTGGTGGCGTGCTTTAATCCCAGCTCTCTGGAGGCAGAGGCAGGCGGATCTCTGTGAGTTCGAGGCCAGCCTGGTCTACATAGTGAGTTCCAGAACAGCTGGGGCTACAAGGAGACCCTGTCTCAAAAAGACAAAAAAAACCCAGAGGGAACCATATTAATCGAACCACCTACTGACAAATTATAGAAACAACTAGATCAAGGAATATAATACATTTTCAGGCAAAGTTTATTTGAGAATGTTTGGTCTTTACCCAAGCTTTAGCTATATAGCACATGGTAATTAAAAGTACCAGACTGGTGCAACTAACCTTCTTAGATGTCTAACGGCCATACTTTGAGGCCTATACTAATTTGGCCAGAGGGACATAAAGGACAATTTTTGCTCTCCTAGGTTGACTAAGCTCCAGGGGACTATAAGCATCTCTCAAAATGTTCTGTAACTGTGGTATGTCACCTGTCCTCTTGATCAAGGAGGCCACGGAGGCCCCACCAAATGGACTTGAACCAGGATCCAGTCCTGAAAGAGGAGGGTCAACACAGAGGAAACATTTCCTTCATGCTTCCAAGTGAAGGCAGCCACGGTCGAGCAGGACCTTTGACTTATCTTCACATAGATGGAACTGGTAAAAGAAAGGAGCCAAGGGCTCCTCCCAAGCCCATGTGACCCCTGAGGAACAGATCCTCAAAGGACCTTAAAAGTAAAAATAAATTAATTTATATGGGCCAACTGTATGGACTTAAACACCCAAAAGGAAAGTATAAACAAAAATTAAAGGGATTGATATAATTCTTTAAGAGTCCATGTGTATAGCTAAAAGCTACACAACAAGAAACAATGCCAGACAGGAGATACCTTCCTTTGAGTTGTTGGCCAGGGTGGCCCAAGAGAATCCCAGACAGTAACTCAGCATAGAAATGGGAAAATCAAAGCAGACCCCAATCTTATCTAAAGGAATATTGGCAACTGATTGCTGCTAGATAAGGAAGAGCTGATATTCTTAAAACAAGGAGCTCTAGATAGGCTGACTAGATTCAGCAAATGGACAAGCACTGGAGAATGGCTGGGGGGGCCAACAACACAGTGGACAGTAACAGGGATTACAGAGTAGATGGGCTCCAGTGTGTGTGGGGGGGGGGGGAGACTATGGGAGGGTGCCATTTGGGATGTGGGTATATAGATGAATAATATTGTTTGGGATGTTCTGTATGAAATACACACAAAAAATCAACAAATTTTAAAAAAGTGAGTTATATTTGAGGAAGAAGCATAAAAATTTGCTCCATGTAAATTAGTGGAGGTGAAACATTACCATTGAAATCTACCCGATGATTTTATATCCACGCTCAGGTGGATCTCAGAAAGTAACCTACTGTGACTAGTAATAATGAGATACATAGAGATCAGAGATGCATGTGCATCTAAGTGTTAGTAAGTGCGTGGGAGGCAGAGGCAGGCAGATCTCTGTGAGTTCAAGGCCAGCCTGGTCTACATAGTGAGTTCCAGGACAGCTGGGGCTACAGGGAGACCCTGCTTCAAAAAGATAAAAAAAAAAAAAGTGAGTTTTTCTGTATGAAACAGTATATTTTAAAATGAAATGGATATCTTTTTTAAAGGTTAAAACCTCAACCAATTTTATGTCTTATAGGGTTTATACTGAGTCCAATATTATATAACTGTATTAATTCAACTGTGAACCTAAAAATTTACAGCCAATTTTGAAAGAGATGCATCTTAGCTCTGGAAATTGTTATTGAATATGTCAATGC
>NW_008343085.1:691828-697596 GCF_000622305.1 Nannospalax galili
ATTATTATTAACTTAAAATTAAATTAAAAGACCATTTCAGAAATGAAGACTAAAGAATGGAAATAAGAGCACTGGGAAGATAGAAAATTAGAATTAGGAAAATTTTAAAAAGGTGTATAAAGTGTTGGCCATGCAGGCATGAAGACTTGAGTTCAGTCGCCAGTATCCATGTAAAAAAGGCATGCCTCCAGGAAGGGAGGCTTGTACCTATAATCCCAGGGTTGAAAGAGTGGGTACAGGAGAATCCTTGGGGCTTGCTGGCCAGACAGTCTAGCTGAATTGGTGAGATTAAGTTCAGCAGAAGACTCTGTCTCAAAATAATAATAATCATAATGAAAATAAAGAGAGTGATTGAGAAGACAGTGTCAACCCCTGGTCTCCACACACATGCATATACACATGCAAGCAAACCTGAATACAAAATGTGTATACATACCCATGTGTATACAATTCTACATCTGAGTATACTTTATATTTAAAACAACTGAAAGCAAAGACTAAAACAGATACTTGTACTTCAATGTTCATACCAGCATTATTCATAATTAGCTCCAAAGTAGAAACAAACCAAATACTCATCCATAAATGGAGAAGAGAATATGGAATATACATTAAATGAAATCTTATTTAACCTTAAAGAGAAAGGAAATCCTGATACATAGGTGGTTTTAAAATTTTTATGACAAATCAAAGCAGCCACACACAGAGGACAAATATCATTCCATTTGTATAGGATGTCTTGCATGAGCTCAAAAGCAATGGGCCAGTCATCCACAGACTGCAATTCTATGAAACCAGGAGCCAAAAGACCCTTTCCTCATTTTAAGTTGATTTATTTTAGTTGTAACAGTAATGGAAAGTTGATTAACACAGCTGGAGAAACTATTTTCAAAATATTTTCTCTGATAAAGGACTAGTACCTATCCAAATATATATTTTAAAAAACTCTTAAAATTCAACAATAAGAAAATAAACAATCCTATTAAAAAGTAAGTGAAAGACCTGAACAAACACTTCACCAAAAAATGTGTATGTGCGGGGCGTGGTGGCACATGCCTGTAGTCCCAGCACTTGGGAGGCAGAGGCAGGCAGATATCTGTGAGTTCAAGGCCAGCCTGGTCTACATAGTGAGCTCCAGGACATCTGGGGCTATAAGGAGACCCTGATTCAAAAAGCCCCCCCCAAAAACATGTAGGCAAAACACTCATACACATAAAATAAAAATAAATAAAACATTGCTGGGTGTGGTGGTGCATGCCTTTAATCCCAACACTCAGGAGGCAGAAGCAGGTAGATCTCTGTGAGTTCAAGTCCAGCCTGGTCTACATAGCAAGTTCCAGCCTAGCTGGAGTTACAGGGAAACCCTGTCTTAAAAAAAATAGATAAAACATTTTCATGTACATATGTACAGGTAGCAAACAATGTTAAATGTTCAACATCATAAGTCATTAGGAAATAACGAATTAAAAGAACAATGAGATACTACTATATACTAGAATTGTGAAAATCCAAATTACTGATAACAGTAAATGTTAGTAAGATTGTGGGGCAGCTGGAGCGCTCAGCATTGCTGGTTGGAATGCAAATGGTGCAGCTGCCATAGAGGATGGTTTGGCAGTTTCTTATAAAGTGCAACACTTATATGACCAAGCACTTACACTCTTTGGTAAGTAATTTGAAATTTTAAGTCTATAGAAAAACTATACACAGCTGTTTATAGCAGCTTTATTCTTTTTTTTTTTTTGTCTTTTTGAGACAGGGTCTCCTTGTAACCCCAGCTGTCCTAGAACTCACTATTTAGACCAGGGTGGCCTTGAACTCACAGAGATCTGCCTGCCTCTGCCTCCCGAGTGTTGGGATTAAAGACATGTGCCACCATAGCTGGCTCAGCAGCTTTATTCATAACTATTAAAATGTGGAAGCAATCAAGATGTTCTTCAACAGGTAAGTGTATATAAACAAATGGTACATCCACACAGTGGAATATATTCAATAATTAAAACATGGAAAGATATGGAAGAACCTTTTTTCTTTCTTTGCAGCACTAGGATTAAAAGTAGGGCTTTACACATGCTAAGCAAGTGCTTTGCCATGGAGCTACATTCTTAGGAATGTGTGTGTGTGTCACAGGCTCATGTAGCTCAGGCTGCCCTTAAACTCCTCTCTTGCTACCACCTCCTAAGTGCTGAGATTCCAAGTGTGTGCCACAACACCTAGTTAGATATTAAGTACATTTTGCTATATAAAAGAAAATCTACCCAGGCACTTTAATCCCAGCACTCTGGAGGCAGAGGCAGGTAGATCTCTGTGAGTTCAGGACCAGCCTGGTCTACATAAGTGAAAAGGTAGAAACAGTGTTTCCAACTCTGTGCCATTCTGAAAAATACAACAGTGAAAAGATCAACAGTAGGGCAGGGCTTGTTCTCAGAGTTTGTGAGTTCAAGGTAGAACTACCACAAGTTTGAACCTAGCTTGGGCTGTATAGTGAGTTCAAGACCAGCATGGTCTATGAATAGTGAGGCCCTGTTTCAAACAAACAAACAAAAAAAGAAAACAAATAAATAAGATCAGGGGCTGTTAGGCATTTGGAATGAGAGGAATAAATAGCTGAAGTCCATGAACTTTTTATTTAAATCTTTGCAATACTGCGAATTAAACCCTGTAGGCTTGCACATCCTACGCAAGGGCTCTACCATGGAGCTATATCACTGGACTTCAGGTGACTTTTAGGGTAATGAAACCATTGTTTGATACTGTAATGTTAGGCATATAGCATTATATATTTGCCAAAACTCACAGAACTGGAAAACAGAGTAAATCCTGATGTAAGCTATAGACTTCAGTCAATAATGTATTGATGTTGGTTCAGTTCTAACAATTATATAACACTAATGAAGATGACTAACTAGTAAGGGAAGCTGGGTGATATGGATTAATGTAAGTAGAAAGGGCATATGGGAACTCTCTGTATTTTATGCACAATGTCTCCATAAACCTAAAACTTCTCTAAAAATAAAGTCTATTAAAAAGGAATGAATTATTGATTCATGCTAAAATATAGATAAACCTCCAAAATGTGCCAGACAGAGAAGGACATATATTGTTCCATTTATAGGAATTATCCAGAAGAGGCAAATTCCTAAAGATAGAAAGCAGATCAGTGGTTTCCAGGGGCTTAGGAAAGTGGGAAACGCACAGTGATTACCTAGCGGGTTGATGGAAATGTTCTGGAACTAGACAGTGGTAGTGGCCGTTATCCTAATTGACATCAATTGTCAACTTGACACATCTAGAGCCTCCCAGGAGGAATTTCCTAGATCAGACTAACCTGTGGGCATGTGAGGGGGTAGGGGTTGTCTTGTTTATTAATTGGTTCACAAGGGCCCAGTCCACTGTGGGTGGAACCATCCCTAGGTAGGTGGTCTTGGGCTGTATAGGATAGCTAGCTAAGCATGAGCCTGTGAGCAAGCCAGAGTTCTTCCGTGGTTCCTGCTTCCAGGTTCCTGTCCTGACTTCCCTCAATGATGGACTGTGACCTGGAAGTTTCAGCCAAATAAACCTTTCCTCCCCAAGGAGGAAGCACTTTTAGTCAGTGTTTTATGACAGTAACAAAAAGCAAAGTAGAACAGTGGTATATCACTGCAAATAAATGAAAGGACCATGCCTTACATACCTTAAAATGGTAAGTTTTATAGTATATGAATTTTTTATTATTCTTTTATGTGTGTGAGTGTATAACCAGCATGTATGTAAGTGCATCCGTGTTGTGCAATACCCAAGGAGGTCAGAAGAGGGTATTGGAGCCCCTGGAACCAGAGTTACAGATGGTTGTTAGCTGCCACGTGGGTGCCAAGAATAAAACTAGGTCCTCTGCAAGAGCAGACAGTGCTCTTAGCTGCTGAACCATCTCTCTAGCCCCATGATTATCCTTATTTTTTAAAAATATTTTATTATTTTTATTTTATGTGTATTGCCTGCATGTGTGTAAGTGCACCTGTAGCATGCAATGCCCTTAGAGGTCAGAAGAAGCCATCAGATCCCCTGAAACTGGAGCTACAGATGGTTGTTAACCGCCATGTGGGTACTGGGAATTGAACCCGGGTCCTCTGCAAGAGCAGTCAGTGCTCTTAACTGCTGAGCCATCTCTCCAGCCCATGATTATCTTTTTTAATACCAAAAAAAATAGTACTGACTTTGAGGGGAGTGTATTGGTAATTCCGTGGTCCACAATGATCTAATACCCTGATGTTCTGCTACTGTGAGAAAAGCTAGTGACAATTAGCAATTCTATTAGTGACTTGCAGGATTTTTTATGTTTTTTATTGAAGAATAGTTTGAAGAACAGAAAAAAAGGGTACCAGAATTACTACCCAACTAACAAACTGCGACAGAGACAGACATTCTTTTATAATTTGCATGAACTGTAGGCCCATCTAAGAAGGTATACACTCAGTTTCAGCATCCATGAAATGACAAGAGGAGCTAGAGAGATGACTCAACTGTTAAGGGTGCATACTGCTCTTGCAAAGGACCCGAGTTCAGTTCCCAGCACCCTCATTGGGAAGCTCAGAACTACCTGTAACTCCAACTTCAGGAGACTCAAAATTTTCTGGTCAAAGGTTCCTGCACTCATGTACACACACACACACACACACATTTAAAATAAAGTAAATCTTTTAAAAAAGAATGATGAGGCTGGAGTGATGGCTCAGCAGTTAAAATTACTGGCTGTCTTGCAGAGGATCCAGGTTCAATTCCCAGCACCCCCTACATGGCAGCTAACAACTGTCTGTAGCTGCAGTTCCAGGGTATCTGATGCACTGTTCTGACTTCTGCAGGCAATACATACATGTGGTACGCTTACATGCAGGCAAAACACTCATAAAATAAAAATAAACTTCAAAAAACTTTCAAAGAGTAACAACAAATAGAGAACAAATCAAACACTGCATTATCACAGACATTAAGAACAACAGAATAGGGCTGGGACATAGCTCAGTATAGAGCACTTGCCTGCATGTGCAAAATCAATCTCCAGAACTGCACAGAAAAAAAAATCCCTAGTTAAAAAATATGGGGCTGGAGAGATGGCTCAGTGGTTAAGAACACTTCCTGTTCTTCCAGAGGACCCAGGTTCGAGTCCCAGCACCCACATGCAGTAGCTAACAACCATCAGTAACTCCAGTTCTAGGGGATTCAATGCCCTCTCTGGCCTCTGGCATTGCATGACATGGGTACACCTACCTACATGCACTCATACACATAAAATAAAAACAATAAAGTATTTAAAAAGTATGAGCTCAGGTGAGCGTGTTGGAACATGCCTTTAATCCCAGCACTTGGAAGGAAGAGGCAGGTGGATCTCTGTGAGTTCGAGGTCAGCCTGGACTACAAAGGGAGTTCCAGGTCAGTTGGGGCTACAGGAACTTTCAAAAAGACCAAAAAGAAAAAAGAAAGAAAAAGAGCTACATACCCCAATGGGCAAAAACTTTTATTCATGGGGAAAAAAACCTTAATCTCTGTGTAAAACACCTTTTTTTTTTTTTTTTTTTGAGAAAGGGTCTCCCTGTAGCCCCAGCTGTCCTGGAACTCACTATGTAGACCAGGCTGGCCTCAAACTCACAGAGATCCGCCTGCCTCTCTGCCTCCCGAGTGCTGGGATTAAAGGCGTGCGCCATTACGCCTGGCAGAAAACCATTTTTTTAAAAAGGAGAAAGGAGAGGCTGGAGAGATGGCTCAGCGGTTAAGAGCACTGACTGCTCTTGCAG
>NW_008343085.1:698195-709717 GCF_000622305.1 Nannospalax galili
GCTATTTTACAAAAAAAAAAAAAAAAAAAAAAAAAAAAAAAAAAAAAAAAAAAAAAAAAAAAAAAAAGCAGCAGAAAGGAAGCCATTTGGGAGAGGAAGAAGTACAGTGTATGGCAGGTAGGAAGCTGAGGGAGGAAAAGAGAATCACAAAAACAATGTATGCAAATGCTGTGAGAAAACCCATCACTTTGTATGCTAATTTAAAAAAATCTAATAAAAATAAAACTAAGGAGAAAAAGGAAAACATTTATAGCTAGCTCATATGGAAATTGAATTAATAACCTATAACAGAGCTTGTTTCTAATGGCAATAAAAGAATTTCTAATAAATAAAACTTTAAAAATGTCATCAGGAATCAAATTCAAAGATTCCTATTAGCATCCACTATGATAATAACTTTAATGGATTTAATGGTGTGTCCATGAGTTCATAATGATTCTGAGAAAGTAATGTAGCCCTCATTAGTCACCTTTAAAGGATGTTAAAAAATAAACTTAGGAGCTGGACAGATGGCTCAGCAGTTAAGAGAACTTATTGCTTTTCCTGAGGACCCAGGTTCAGTTCCCAGCACCCACATGGCATATACATCTATCCTTAACTCCAGTTCCAGGGGACCAAAGCCCTCTTCTGGCCTCTTTGGGCACCAGACACACATGTGGTGACTTACATACATGCAGGCAAAATACTCATACACATAAAATATAAGATTTTTTTTAAAAACTAACTTTGAAAACTGATAAGTACTAGGCAAAAAAAAATCAAGCTTCTAACTTGCCTTTCCTATACAAAGGGTACCTTACAGTAACAAATAGTTGATGTGACACCGAACATGGTGGCTCATCCCTTTAATCCCAACACTCAGGAGGCAGAGACAGGTGGATCTCTGTGAGAAGGAGGCCAACCTGGTGTACATAATGAGTTCCAGGCAGTTTGGGGCTATGGGAGACCCTGTCAAAAACAAAACAAAACAAAACAAAACAAAACAAAACAAAAAAACATCAAGTAGTTGATGTGAAGAATTGTCGCAGCTAATGGAGAACAACGGGATTTCTGTAATGCCTAATGAAATTAACAGACTAGAAAATCGTGTTCAATGACTACCCCAAATACAAAAAACACCAGGCACTAAATACTTCCTACAGAAGTATACACCATCATCCATGAGGCAATCTTGTGGGAAAAGACTAACACAAATTAAACTTGAATCTGATTAAGCTTCATATAACTGCCAATTCAGGGAATACAGGGAACAGGGGAAAATGATAAATATAGTAAGTAAAATCCAGATGAAAATTCAAGGAAAAAAAGGGATCTACAGATTAAATAAGATTTAAGACACATATCAATCAACTAATGTGTGAACTTTATAAAGGTTTTTTTCTTTCGAGACAGGGTCTCCCTGTAGCTCCAGCTGGCCTGGAATTCACTATGCAGACAGGCTGGCCTTGAACTCACAGAGATCTGCCTGCCTCTGCCTCCCGAGTACTGGGGTTATATGCATGCACCACTGGGCCAGGCTATATATAGATTTTTTTAAAAGAAAAATTTATAGGACAATTGGAGAAGAATGCTGGTTGAATACTTGATGTTAAGTTGTTGTTGGGGGCTGACAAGATGGCTCAGTGGTTAAGAGCCTGTACTGCTCTTGCAGAGGACAAGAGTTCAGTTCCCAGCACCCATGCCAGGTGGCTCACAACTGTCTAAGTCCAGATCCAGGAGAATCTGACATCTCTGGCCTCTATGGGAGCCTGCACTCACATGCACATACTACCACACAAAGACACAACACTCATACACATAATTAAAAATAAAGTAAAATTTAAGAAAAAGATGCTATTGGACTGGAGTGATGGCTCAGTGGTTAAGAGCACTGGTTGCTCTTGCAGAGGACCCAGGTTCGATTCCCAGTACCCACATGGTGGCTAACAACAGTCCATAACTCCAGTTCTAGGAGAATCCAATGCCCTCTTCTGACCTCTGTGAGCACTGCATGACAAAGGTGCATTTACGTATATATGCAGGCAATACACACATACACATTAAAATATAAAATATTTTTAAAAAGGAAGCTGTTGTTGGGGTTAGAGATCTACCCGAGTGGTAGAGTATAAAAGGCCCTGGGTTCAATCCCAAGCAAGCATGTGCATGTGCGCATACACACACACACACACACACACACACACACACTGCTATCATAGGGCTGGAGAGATGGCTCAGCAGTTAAGAGCACTTTCTGTTCTTCCAAAGGACCTAGGCTCAATTCCTAGCATCCACATGGCACTAATAACCGTCTGTAACTCCAGTTCCAGGGGATCCAATCCAACACTCCCTTCTGACCTTTGCAGGTATTGCACACATGTGATGTACTTACATACTGGTAGGCAAAACACTCATACACATTAAATAAAAATAATAGATAAAATATTTTTAAAAGCCAAGTTGCTGCTATAATTAAAGAATAAAGTATTAGAGGTCTGAGGTAGTTCTTGAGCTACTGCATTGGAGACAGAAGCAGTGACCCAGAAATGTATTCCAGAGAAAATGTGAAAGTATATTGAAAGGCATCTTCTAATCAAATAAGCATGAACAGAACATGTTAAAATAAATTATGGGCCGGGGAGATAGCTCAGTTGATAAAATGTGTGCAAGTGTGAGCACTGAAGTTTGGGTTCCCAGCACCCATGTGAATGCTGGACAGCCGTGGTAGTCTGCCTATAATTCTAGCACTCAAAAGGCAGGTGATCCCAGGAGCAAGCCAGCTAGCTTGATTAGCCCAAGGTATTGAGCTCTGGGTTCAACAGAGAGACCGTGCTTCAAAAGAAGAATTCTGATTAACCTTGGGCCTCCACACACATACAAACATACACACTCACATACCACGTAAAAAAAAAAAAAAAAAAAAAAAGAAGTTTCTAGAAACTGAGAAGCTGATTCTAGAATTTTGAGGACAGAATCAAGAACCAATAATAGGTCTGACAATTTTGAAGAAGAAAGTAAGTAAAATGAGGAAGGCATTGACAAAGGTTTATGCTGGGCTGTGGATATGGCTCAGTGGTTGAGCACTTGCCTAGCATTCATAAGGCCTGAAATTTGATCCCTGGCACTACTAAAAACAGACAAAACAACTTTATACACACACAGGAAAAAAAATTATATCTTATCAAACATCTTATATAAAAATAAACTGGATATATTAGGTTTAATGTGAAAAGCAAAACTGTAGAATTGCTAGAGAAAAACCCCAGGAGCCTACTAATGTACAAAGGGGGGTAGTCTACAGGCCTTTTTTTTTTTTCTTCCTTTGAGACAGGGTCTTGCTATGTATCCATGACTGTCCTAGAACTCACAGAGATAGCCTGCCTCTACCTCCCTACTGCTGAAATCAAAGATGCACATCACCATGCCCAGCTTTGTCTGATTTCTTGTCATCTATCTATTAAAGATTTTTTTGTTGTTGTCTTTTTTGAGACAGGGTCTCCCAGTAGCCCCAGCTTGCCTGGAATTCACTATGTAGACCAGGCTGGCCTCAAAATCAGAGATCCTCCTGCCTCTGCCTCCCGAGTACTGGGACTAAAGGCATGTGCCACCATGCCCAGCTTATATTAAAGATTTTTTAAAAATGATCTGCCATGTATTATTCTAGCTGCAGAACGGAAGAGGTATGTGCTGGTTAGTTTTTTCCAAACTTGACACAAACTAAAGTCACCTGGGAAGAGGAATTTCCTCCATCAGACTGGCCTGTGGGCATGTATGTGGGGCATTTTCTTAATTGCTAATTGATGTAGGAGGGCCCAGGCCACTATGGGCAGTACCATCCCTGGGAGTGGGTCTGAGCTACGTAAGAAAAGTATCTGGCAAGCCAGAGGGAGCAAACCAGTAGGCAGCATTTCACCATGGTCTCTGCTTCAATTCTTGCCTCGAGGTTCCCTCAGTGAAGGACTGTTATGTGGAAGTGTGAGTTAAATAAAATCTTTCCTCCCCACGTTGGTTTTGGTTAGTTTTTTATTACAGTAACAAAAAGCAACCTAGGACAGGGTTCCCTCAAATATTATTATTATCATTATTTTAAAGACTGTTGCTCAAGCCTATCTCAAATTCAGGGATTCAGGCAATCCTCCCACTTCAGCCTCCCTAGTAGCTGGGACTATAGGCATGCACCAAAATGTTCCGCATCACGTTCCCCAAATTTCGAATATTGAGATGAATCACTTATAATTTATTTTTATTTTATGTGTATGAGTGTTATGCTTGCATGTAAGTGCACCTGTGTCACACAATGCCTGCAGAGGTCAGAAAAGGGTGTTGAATCCCCTGGAACTGGAGTTACAGACAGTTGTTAGCTGCCATGTGGGTGCTGGGATTCGAACCCCGGTCTTCTGCAAGAACAGCCAGAGCTCTTAACTGCTGAGCCATTTCTCCAGCCCTATTTATTTTTATTTTATGTGTATGAGTATTTTGCCTACATGCATGTTAAGTGCACCTGTGTGTGCAATGCCCATAGAGGTCAGAAGAGGGCATCAGATCCCCTTGAACTAGAGTTAACGATGGTTGTTAGACACTATCAGTGCGGGGCACTGAACCTAGGTCCTCTGGAAGAGCAGTAAGTGTTCTTAATTACTAAACCATTTCTCCACCTGCATCAATCAATTTTTTTAAATGGCAGGGCAGGCACAGAAGTGTACCAAGCCAAGGAAGTTCTTAACTGACTTGTAAAATAGGGGGGGTTCAAAGTAGTTTGAAAAAGAAAAAAAAAATACTGGGCTGGGAGTATGGCTCAATTGCTAGAATACTTGCCTAGCATGCACTAAACCCTGGGTCTGACTCACAGAACTGCATAAAACACACTATAATATCAAGTTTGAGGCCAGACCAGCCTGGGTCATATGAGACAGAAGTTACAGTAGTTACAGAAGAAAGAGGAGTACCTTCTTCATTATCCGTGTAATATTTGACTTATCAGCATGCACTGATTCTGAAGGTTTTTAAATAAATAATCTTAAAATAAAATTACAAATAAAATCAAAATTTTTATGTTATTTTACAAATGCAAAAGGTAAAGGAAGGAAGACAGATATTTGTTACAGGTGCAGCATAGACCCTGGAATCAGTCAAGAGTTTCATTAGGAATGTTGATAACTTTTCCAACTTTCTTCTTCCTTAGAAACGTAGAAAGCAATCAAGGCATGGCTGGGCACAGAACTAAATGATTAAGAGATCAATTAGTTGAGGTTTGTTTGTTTGTAGCCCTGGCCAGCCTGGAAATCACTATGTAGACCAGGCTAGCTCGAACTCACAGAGATCAGCCCAGTTCTCTCTCCTGAGTGCTGGAATTAAAGAATGTGCCACCACATCAGGTTTAGTTGAGTTTTTAAATGAGAATGACACAGCTGTACCTACAGATATATCAAAGAGAGGGTCAGCTTTTTGGTGGTGTTTTTTGGTGTTTTCTCTTTGTTTTGAGACAGGGTCTCACTAAGTAGTCCTGGACAGCCTAGCTATCACTATATAGACCAGGCTGGCCTCAAACTCAATTCTGGGATTAAAGGCATGCACTATCATGCCCCACCAAGGGTCGGGTTCTTGACAATGGGAGGGGTGTCCTTTCCCACTGCACCCCAACCAGGAAAAGCAGGAAGCTTGAGAGACTGCCAAAATTAACACACCTTGTAGCTCAACAGCACCCAGCACCCCGGTTACCCTTCTCAGCACTTCCCTTCTCTGGCCAATGACCCTCTGAAGGCTCCATTTCCTTCCACTAACTGAGATTTCTTCTATCCAATTCTGTCACCTGCCAGAGTCCCAGCCCGCGTATTCATCTCATCTCCCTTCGACTTCACATTCCTGGCCTCCCTCAATTCTTTAGTCTTGTTACTGCAGTTTCTGCACCTCGGTGTTAACCCTTTGCCTCAGTTTCCTCCTCCTCCGCCACAGGAGCCTCTCCCCTGCAGCTCCCCGGCCTCGCCTCGCCTGGGTTTTCCCGGGGCCTCCACCGCAGCTCTCTCCACAAAGCTTGTGCCTCATGCTCGCCACCCACACCCTACGGGCTCGGCCCTACCCGGCAGCTCCAGGGTCAGCGCCCCCAGGAGGCGGAGACCCTCTTCGTCCAGATCCCATTGCTCTGCCATTCGCTCCCACAGCTCATCTGCCACCGCTCGTGAGACCACCCCCGAGCGCCAGACCCCGCCCCGCACTAGGCCCCGCCCCACACGCTAGGCCCCGTCCCATCCTAGGCCCCTCCCCTCCCACTAGCCTTCTGCGTGGACTCTGGGGGCCGTGAGGCAGGTTCTATGCCCGTGCTCTTGCTGCAGACGTTGGAAATATGGTATGCTATCAGTCCTGACAGAACGCCAAAACCACTAAGGCGGCGAATGGAGGGAGCTGGCACCCAGGATTAGGGACACGGGGTTAGGGATCTGACTCTGGGATGTGAAGGTCGGAGGGTGGCCCCAGTTTGGAAGAATCTCGGGGAGGCTGGGTGTGGGTAGCTGAGGGTCGAAGTGTTCTATTGTACTGAGGGTTTGAGGGACGCCAGGTCTGAGGGCTGGGGGTGTGCCTCTGGTGGATGGAGGTCTATGTACCTTAGAGCCACGGTTCATCTAGAGCAAGATGGGGGAGGGGTGTGAAGGGAAATCCAGATCTGACAGTTTGAATGGCGGGGCAGACTTCAGAAGCATGATGGGAACTCTTGATCTAAAAGGTTGAAAAATCTGGCTCTGAGGAGTTGAGGTCCTGCTTTAGAGCATCGCGGTTCTCTGCAGCTAGAACTTGATTTGGAAGAGACTCCTTTTGGGGAGAGGGATCTGTGCTCTTTAGAGTGGAATTGGGATGACTATTTTAAAACCGTCTTCCTTCGTGCAAGTCAGCCTGGCGAGAAGCCGTTTGTTCTTCAAACACTCCAGGTTCCCCAAGCTTACCTGTGACAGTGCTTCCTCCAGACTGGACTAGTTCTACACTAACCAGCTCCCAAGCAGTCTTTGGGGAAGAAAGCTATAGTCTTAAATTTTGCTCCCCAGCCAGCACCCCTTGAGAGCCTTTCTGTGGATGGACACACGTGGAGGCAAACTCTTGAGCCAGGACTCTTGTCCTATTCAGTCTTTAATAAGAGGAATCAACCTTCAAGGAGCAGGTCTTTAGCATCCCAAATTAGCACAGTCTGAGCACTTACCTTCTCTTAAGCTGTCAACCAGCTAGTCAAGAGAACAGAGCACAAAATCCAATCCTTGTATATTTATGCTTTCTGGCATAGGAGGGGCCCTTAGTCTCAGTTTGTCAGGTCCAGCCTTAGCCACGTTTAGAAGGGGCAGAATTCAAAAGCCTAGATGACCTCATTGGACTCGCTTCTCTAGTTCTGCTTCTCAGTCATCCATGCCATTTTATAATGTATAATCTTTCTTTTCATGCCCCCTAGAGCTTTTCTCGTGGCAAATATAAATGTTCCTCTTTATTTCTGGCTAACTAGACAAGGTTTGCTAGAGGAGAAATGCTCCCTTCCTTCCTTGTGTAATAAATCTGTTTTCCTTCCTCAGAATAAGAAATGCAAGTTTTTGATGAAAAAGCAGATTTTTTCCCTTTCTTAAACCTTCCCTTTAATAATCTTGTCTCCTACCACCGTTTTTATGGATTTTATTTTTTTAGTTAGCATACAAACTAGTGAGTGTCATTGTGACATTTTCACACATATATCTACTTTGTCCTTATTTGCCCCCACCACAAATTACCTTTCTCTCTCCAAGTAGTCCCACCTTCTGTTTTTGTGCCTGGTATAACCCACTATTCATTCTCATTCTTCCCTTCCCCTTTCTTTAGACCTTTTCTTCCCCTCCCATAGACCCTTTCTATTTTAATGTCACATATATGAATATAATTATATATAAATCTAGATTCCACCTATGAAAGAAAACATGATATTTGTCTTTCTGAGTCTGGCTTATTTAATATCGAGATCCATCCATTTTCCTGCAAATGTCATAATTTTATTCTTCTTTACAGTTGAAGAAAATTCCATTATGTATACACACCACATTTTCTTTATCCATTCATCTGCTGATGAACTTCTAGGCTTGTAGCCATATCTTGGCTGCTGTGTCTAGTGCAGCAGTAAACAAGGATATGCAAGTATATCTATGGTATGCTGACTTCGAATTCTTCAGATATATAATGGTTAATCCTATTGTCAGGTTGACTAGATTTGGAATTACCTAGAAGACACACCTCTGTGAATGTCTGTGAGAGGTTTAACTGAGGAAGGAAGAGCCAGCCTAAATGTGGATAGCACCATCTCATGGTCTGTAGGACCTGCCTGAATAAAAAGGGGGGAAGGAGCATCAGCATATCCCTGCTCTCTGCTTTCCAGTCTTTCAAGATGTGAGGCATCCTAACTTCACATTTTTGCTGCCATGAATTCTGTTATGCTTTCTCTGACACGAGAAAACTCTTAAATTTTGAATCAAGACAAATCCTTCCTCCATTAAGTTACTTTTCTTTTTCTTTTTCTTCTTGAGACAGGGTCTCCCTGTATCCCCAGCTGGCCTGGAACTCACTATGTAAACTAGGCTGGCCTCGAACTCCAGAGGTCCACCTGCCTCTGCCTCCCCAGTGCTGGGATTAAAGGCATGAACCACCATGCCTGGCCATCCATTAAGTTACTTTTTATATTATTGTTATTATATGTGTGTACATGATGTGTGTGTGTGGGTGCTGGGTGCATGTACCAAGATGCATTATGTGGAGGTCAGATGACAACTTTGTGGAGCCATTTCTCCTTCCACTTTACATGGACTCCGGGAATCAAACTCAGGCTTGCCCAGCAAGCATCTCTATTCACAAGGTCATCTGGCGGCCCCTTAAGTTGCCTTTTTCCAGGTATTTTGTCATAGCAAAGAGAAAAATAACTAATACAAGATACATACCCAGGAGTTGTATGGTTGAGTGGTATAATTGGATCATATGGTAGTTCTGTTTTTAGTTTTTGAGGAACCTCCATTTTGATTTTACACAGTAGTAGCCCCAGTTTACATTTTCACCAGCAGTAAATAAGGGTTTCTCACATTTGGTGGCGTGTGTGTGTGTGTGTGTGTGTGTGTGTGTGTGTGTGTGTTACACGTGTGCAGGTGACTGTAGAACCCAGAAGAGGATGTCAGATCTCCTGGAGCTGGAGTTACAAGTGATGTGAACCACTGAATATATGTGTTGGGAACTGAACTCTGGTCCTCTGCAAGTATCCTTGACCACTGAGTCATCTCTCCAGGTCCAGTTTTGTGTTTTCTATCAAGAATGGCTATCAAGTCATTCTGACTGGAATGAAATGGAATCTCATTGTAGTTTTTAAAAAAAAATACGTTTTATTTAGTATTTTTATTTTATGTGTATGAGTGTATTGCCTGCATGTATGTGAGTACATCCGTGTCATGCAATGCCGCAGAGGTCAGAAGAGGATGTTGGATTCCCCTGAAACTGGAGTTAAGGATGGTTTGTAGCCACCATGTGGGCGCTGGGAATTGAACCCAGGTCCACTGCAAGAGCAGTCAGTGCTCTTAACCACTGAGCCATCTCTCTGGCCCCCTAAGTATTTTTTTATTCTTATTTTTTATTACTTTTTGTCTTTTTGAGATAGGGCTTCCCTGTAGCCCCAGCTGGCCTGGAACTCACTGTATAAACCAGGCTAGCCTTGAACTCATAGAGAGATTGCCTGCCTCTGGCTCTTGAGTCCTGGGATTAAAGGCATACACCACCATGCTCAGCCCATAAGTGGTTTTTTTTTTTTTTTTTTTTGGCCTTTTTGAGACAGGGTCTCCCTGTAGCCCCAGCTGTCCTGGAACTCACTATGTAGACCAGGCTGGCCTTGAACTCACAGAGATCCACCTGCCTCTGCTGGGATTAAAGGTGTGCACCACCACACCTGGCAAGTATTTTTTTTTTTAAGCTATCATGAGTGGAATCTGCCTCCCCCTCAGCCTCCGATTTCTGACTTGACAAATTTGATACTGGTATATAGGAAAGCTACTGATTTTTGTTTGTTAACTTTGTGTGCTGCTACCTTGCTGAAACTGTTTATCAGATTTAAGAGTTTTCTGGTGGAGTCTTTTTAAAAAATATTTTATTTATTATTTTTATGTGTATGGGTGTATTGCCTGCATGTATATAAGTGCCCCATTTCAAGCAAAGCCTTCAGAGGCCAGAAGAGGGCATTGGATGCCCTGGAACTGGAGTTAAAGACAGCTGCAATGTGGGTTCTGGGAATTGAACCTGGGTCCTCTGGAAGAACAGCAAGTATTCTTAACTGCTGAGCTATCTCTCCAACCCCTTTCTGGAGAGTCTTTAGGGTCTTTTTTAATAGTTTATTTTTATTATTTTTATTTTATTTTATGTGTATTAGTGTATTGCCTGCATGCATGTAAGTGCACCTGTGTCATGCAATGCCCACAGAGGTCAGAAGAGGGTGTTAACTCCCCTGGAACTGGAGTTAACAGACAGTTGTTAGCTGCCGTGTGGGTGTTGGGAATAGAACCTGGGTCCTCTGCAAGAGCAGCCAGTGCTCTTAACCGCTGAGCCATCTCTCCCAGTCTTTAAGATCTTTTAAGCATAGGTTCATGTTGTCTGCAAATAGGGATAATTTGACATCTTTCCTATTTGTATCCTTTTTATTTTTATTTTTATTTCGTTTTTTTTTGTTTCATTTTGTTTGTTTACTTGATTTGAGACAGAGTCCCTGGGACTCCTTATATAGCTGCCTTAATCTCTCAGAGATTCACCTACCTCTGCCTTCCAAGCAAGGGATGGGGTTAGAGGCATGTACCACCACACCCAGTTGCTTTGTGGTTTTATATATATGGTCTGTATCGTAGGCTGGTATGGAACTCATCAGGTACCCCAGGCTGGCCTTGAACTCACTGTGAGCCTCCTGTCTCAGCTTCCTGAGTGATGGAATTATAAGTGTGAGCTACCATGCCCAGTTGTATCCCTTTTATTTAAAGAAATAAAAGCTCTTATTGATCTAGTCAAGTTTCTAAAAAATTTAAATACCCATAAATGTTGCCAGTTGAGGTGACACAGTCTGTAATTCCATTATTTTGGAAGTTGAGGCAGAAAATCTTGAGTTCCAGGCCAGCCTGGGCTAACCTACCAAGACCCTGTCTCAAAATTTTTTTTAAAGAATTGTATAGTGAATACCATATTACCTCCTACATTATGCAACTAATATTTGTCACATTTTTTTGAGATAGGCTCCCATGTAAATCCAGGCTGGACTGGAACTGGCTATGTAGTTGATGATGACCTTAAACTCCTGATCCTTCTGCCTCTGCCTCCGAAGTACTGCGATAACAGTTTTCAGCAACATGACTGGCAGCATTTTGCTATATTCTATCACATGTCCTTTATTCCATACATCTATCCATCGATCTTTCTTTCTTTTTTTTTTATGTGTGTGTATTGCCTGCATGTAGGTAAGTGCACCCATGTGCAATGCCCTCGAAGGACAGAAGAGGCTGTCGGATCCCCTGGGACTGGAGTTACGGACAGTT
>NW_008343085.1:709829-723382 GCF_000622305.1 Nannospalax galili
TCTTTTTGAGACAGGGTCTCCCTGTAGTCCCAGCTGTCCTGGAACTCACTATATAGACCAAGCTGGCCTTGAACTCACAAAGATCCGCCTGCCTCTGCCTCCCAAGTGCTGGGACTACAGGCATGTGCCACCACGCCCGGCCTTAAAAATCAAATTGTACAACTATTTACTACTTTAAAATTTTTTTATAAGAGTAGTGCTATTTATTTATTCATTTATTTATTTTGAGACAGGGTCTTGCTATAAAGGCCTGGCTGGCCAGGAACTCACGCTGTAGACCAGGCTAGTCTCAGACTCACAGAAATCTGCCTGTCTCTGTTTCCCCAGTGCTGGGATTAAAGGTGTGTACCACTATACCCAGCTCTTTGTTTATTTTAAAATCTGATAAAGGGGCTAACCAAATGGTTTAGAGGGTAAAGGCACTTTCCAGCAACCTGAGTTTGATCCCTGGGACCCATATGGTGGAAAGAAAGAACTGATTCCTGAAAGTTTTCCTCTGATCTTCATACATATGCTATGACACAAGTGTGCCTCTCCCATAAGGATCCACAAAATAAAAATAAAATAAAACTAATAAATGTAAAAAAAACCTTTTAAATCTGATAATGGTTTCCATGTTTAATAACTTTCTATTTTTCTGTGGTATTAATAAAGCTAGGTTATCTTAAAGCCAAGTAGCTAGCTTATTTATGAATAGATGGTCTTACATTTTAGCACTGAGTTGAAAACGTTAATAATCTTGATTGCCTTTTTTTTTTTTTGTCTTTTTGAGACAGGGTCTCCCTGTAGTCCCAGCTGACCTGAACTCACTATGTAGACCAGGCTGGTCTTGAACTCACAAGGATCTGCCTGCTTCTGCCTCCCAGTGCTGGGATTAAAGGCATGTGCCACAACACCCAGCTTTGATTGCCTTTTTATGTATGAAAAGGCATCCCCAGAATTTGGTCCCCAGTGATGTAAGGTCTCTGCAGATAGGATCCAAGGGAGCTCAGTCAGATGGAGAACACTCACTGCAATGCTCCTTTAAAAAAAGAAAACAGGTTGGGTGTGCTGGTGCATGTTTTTTATTCCCAGCACAGAGGCAGGTGGATCTCTGTGAGTTCAAGGCCAGCCTGGTCTACATAGCGAGTTCCAGGCCAGCTACAAGGACCCTGTCTCAAAAAGACCAAAGAAGAAGAAGAGGAGGAGGAGGACGAGGAGGACAAGGAGAAAAAAACAAAAAACAAAACAGAGGCTCAGTGATTAAGAGCATATACTGCTTTTGCAGAGGACTGGAGTTCAGTTCCCAACACCCAGGTCAGGTGAATCACATGCTTATAACTCTGCTCCAGGGGATTTGGCACCCTCTTCTGGCCTCTGAGGGCACTGCACTCAGGTGCACAGACCCTCTATCCACATAATTTTAAAAAATAAAGAAATGCAATAACACATAATTTTAAAAAATAAAGCAATGCAATCTTAAAAAAGAAAACAGATTTTGGGCTGGAAAGATGGCTCAGTGTTTTGCTTACTGCTCTTGCAGAGGACCTGGGTTCCGTTCCCAGCACCCACATAGCATCTTGCTCCAGTTCTGGGGAATCCAATGCCCTCTTTTGGCCTTCATGGGTTCCAGCATGCATGCAGGTTGTGCATTTCTTACCTGCTTATGGTGCACATAGACTCACCCTGGCACACACTCATATATGTTAGTAATAAATAATAGATAACCAAATCTTTTAAAATAGCTTTATTGAGATATAACTAATATACCATATTATTTGCCATTTGGGGGTTGTGTATGTGCCATTTGGGGGTTGAGCTCACTATGTAGACCAGACTGGCCTCAAACCTACAGAGATCTGCCTGACTCTGCCTCCTGTGAGCTGGGATCAAAGGTGCCTGCCACTACACCCAGATTATTACAATTAAAAAAATATATTTTATTTATTATTTTTATTTTATGGTATGAGTGTATTGCCTGCATGTATGTGAGTGCACCCATGTCATGCAATGCCTCGGAGGTCAGAAGAGGGCTTTTGAGTCCCCTGGAACTGGAGTTAAGGATGGTTTGTAGCCACCATGTCCATCATGTGGGTGCTGGGAATCAAACCCAGGTCCTCTGCAAGAGCAGTCAGTGCTCTTAACCGCTGAGCCATCTCTCTAGCCCTAATTAATTACAATTTTAATGAGGATAATTTGATGATCTTATTATATTTACAGAATTGTACAACCATCACAACCAATATAATTCATCAAAGAATCTTTTCCCCAAAGAAGCCTGTACCCATTATTAGTCACCCAGCCCCAGATAACCATTTATCCTGTCTCTCTAAATTTGCCTTTTCTTCATATTTTCCATAAGTAGAATCACATATTATGTGATCTTTTTTTCTTGGCTTCTTAGCATAATGTTTCAAGGTCCATCCATGTTGGGACATGTATCAATACTTTATTGTTTTTTATTAATAATTAGCATATAAATACCTACTCAATTTATTTTTATTTATTTTTTGGTCTTTTTTGAGACAGGGTCTCCCTGTGGCCCCACTGGCTTGGAACTTGATATGTAGACCAGGCTGGCCTTGAACTCACAGAGATTCTCCTGCTTTTGCTTCCCAAGTGCTGGTGTTAAAGGTGTATGCCACCACACCTGGCTTATATATTCAATTTATAGATATACTATAATATTCATTCACCAGCTGATGGACAAATTCAAATGAACATAAATGTAAGGATTATTTCTAGGCTCCAATTCTATTTTCCTTACCAATATGGCTGTCTTTATTCCAGTACAACACTGTCTTAATCCTTTTTAAAATTTTTAAAATTTGTTTTTATTTTATGTGTATGAGTGTTATGCCTGCATGTATGTAAGTGCATCTGTGTCAAGCAGTGCCTGCAGAGGACAGAAGAGGACGTCAGATACCCTCGACCTGGAGTTATGGATGGTTGTTAGCTGCTATATGGGTGCTGGGATTTAAACCTGCATTTCCAGTAAGAACAGCCAGTGCTCTTAACTGCTAAGCCATCTCTTCAGGCCCTGTCTTAATTATTCTTGCTGTGTAGTTAAGTTTTCAAAGTAGGGAGCGTAAACCCTGAAACATTGTTTTCCTTTCCAAAGACTGATACTGTAAACAGAATTATTTTCTTCATTTTTTTTCCTCACTTACTTTGTGTATGTGTGTATGTGTATATACACACACATTTGTTCCTTGGGTGAACAAGCCTGTGTGTATGCGTGCGGAGGCCAGAGGACAATATAGGTGCCATGCTCTGTCTCGCTTCTCCTTATTCCTTTGAGACAAGGATCTCTCACTTAAGGTAAAGCTCATACGTTTTTCAGCTAGGCTGGTGGCCAGTAAGTCTCAATCTGCACCTACCACTTACACTGTTGGGGTTACAAGTGCACATTCAGCCAACCCCAGCTTTTTGTTTTGTTTTGGTTTTTGAGATAGAGTTTCCCTGTAGCCCCAGCTGACCTGGAACTCAACTTTGTAGACCAGGCTTGCCTTGATCTCACAGAGATGTTCCTGCCTCTGCCTCCCAAGAGCAGGGATTAAAAGTATGCGCTACCACACCTGGAATCACACCCAGTTTTTTACATGGATGCTGAGATCCAAATTCAGGTTCTCATGAGCCACTGAGCCAAACCCCTCCCCCTTTTTTTTGTCTTTTTAAGACAGGGTCTCCTTGTAGCCCCAGCTGGCCTGGAACTCACTATGTAGACCACAGAGATCCACCTGCCTCTGCCTCTGCTGGGATTAAAGGCATGCACCACCAGCCCAGCTACTCCCCCTACCCCGGCTTTATTTTAACAGTATCTGACTGTGTAGGCTGACCTTGAATTCACTATGTAGCCCACAGTGATAACCTCAGACTTGTGGTTATCTTCCTGCCTCAGCCTTCCAGGTATTGGGATTATAGTTGCATGCTTGGCTTTCTCATTTGTTAATGTGTAAATAATAATTGATTTTTAAAAATATTTGCGGGCTGGAGAGATGGCTCAGCGATTAAGAACACTGGTTGTTCTTGCAGAAGACCGGGGTTCAAATCCTAGCACCCACATGACAGCTAACAACCGTCTGTAACTCCAGTTCCAGGGGATTCGACAGCCTCTTCTGTCTTCCACAGGCATTGCATGACACGGGTGCACTTACCTACACATAGGCAATACATGCATACACATAAAAATAATAAATGTTTTAGCTGGGCGTGGTGGCGCAGCACGTGGTGGCGCAGCACTCTGTAGTCCCAGCACTTGGGAGGCAGAGGCAGGCAGATCTCTGTGAGTTCAAGGCCAGCCTGGTCTACAGAGTGAGTTCCAGGACAGCTGGGGCTACGGGGAGACCCTGCTTCAAAAAGACAAAATAAAATAAATAAATAAATAAATAAATAAATAAATAATTTTAAAAAAAGAAAATATTTGTCTACATTCTTCAACCTTGCTGAGCTCATAACTTTTATGTGTGAATTCATTAGGATGCTCTATATACATGACTGTATTGTCATCAAATATAGTTTAATAGCTCTTTTCTAATCAGGACACCTTGAATTTCTTTGTGTGGCATAGCTCTCCTATCATTTTCTCTTTAGGAGGAGCCTGGCATGCCCCATGAATCCTCAGAGGATCTGTTTCATTTCAATGTTGGGGGCTGGCATTTCTCAGTTCCTAGAAGCAAACTTGCTCAATTTCCAGACTCACTGCTGTGGAAAGAGGCCTCAGCCTTGACCTCTTCAGAAAACCAGAGGCTATTCATTGACAGAGATGGTTCCACATTTAGGCACGTGCACTATTACCTCTACACGTCCAAGCTCTCCTTCTCCAGTTGTGCAGAACTGAACTTGCTTTATGAGCAAGCGCTGGGTTTGCAGCTGATGCCTTTGCTGCAGGTAAGATATGCTTTTCTTCCAAGAGTGAATAGTCACACAGGCTTTACATCACAAATGCTATATTCTTTTACATATTGGTTGCTAAGATGCCCCTTTTAATGGACAAATGTGATGAATAAGTTAAAATAATGACAATATAGCGGAATTGCATGATGGTTTTGTTTATTGTATGTATGTTTGCTTGTTTTGGAGACAGGTTTTGTTTTTGTTTTATTATGTTGTTTGAGACAGCCTCACTATGCAGCCTTAGCTGGCCTGGAACTCACTATGTAGACCAGATCTGCCTGCCTCTGTCACCTGAGTGTTAAGATTAAAGGTGTGCACTCCATACCCAGTCCTTGGGGTTTTTGTTTGTTTGTTTGTTCGTTTGAGGCAAAAAAAATTATTTACTTATTTTATGTGTATTCATGTTTTACCTGCATGTACGTAAGTGCGCCATATGTGTGCAATGCCTGCAGAGGCCAGAGGAGGGCATTGGATTCCCTGGAACTAGAGTTATGGATGGTTGGTAGCTGCCATATGGGTGCTAAGAACTGAACCTGAGTCCTCTGGAAGAGCAGCCAGTGCTCTTAATTGCTGAGCATCTTTCCAGCCTCGGTTTTTTGGTTTTTAAAAATATTTTATTTATTATTTTTATGTGTATGAGTGTATTGCCTGCATGTAAGTGAGTGCATCTGTATCGTGCAATGCCGTGGAGGTCAGAAGAGGGTTTCAGATTCCCCAGAAACTGGGGTTAAGGATGGTTCGTAGCCACTATGTGGGTGCTGGGAATTGAACCCAGGTCCTCTGCAAGAGCAGTCAGTGCTCTTAACTGCTGAGCCATCTCTCCAGCCCCCAGCCTCAGTTTTTTGATGTTTTGAAACAGGGTCTCATATAGCTCCAGTTGACCAAGAACTCACTATGTAGCCAATGTTGACTTTGAACTCCTGATCTTCCTGCCTCTACCTAGAGCTGGGACTGTAAACATGTACCACTAGGCCTGGAGTTTTTTGTTTTTGAGACATGGTCTTATGTAGCCCAGGCTAGCTTTGAACTCACTGTGTAGCAGAGGATGATGTTGAACTCCACACCCTCTTGCCTCTGACTCTCAAGTGCTGACATAATATGCCTGTGCCACCACAACATTTTTTTTAATTTTGTGCATGTGTGTGTATGTGTATGTGTCTGCATATGTGTATGCTTTGCAGGTGCCTACAGAGACCACAAGAGGTTATCAGATTCCCTGGGGCTGGAGTTACAGGTGATTGTGAGCCATCCAATATAAGTGCTTGGAACCAAATTCTGATCCTCTACAAGAACAGCATGCATCCTTAATCACTGAGCCTTCTCTCTAGTCCCTGTCTTATTTTAAGAACTTTCAATATCTTTCTTATAAAACATTAAAGTACCACCAAAAGGGGCTGGAGGAAGGGCTCAGTGGTTAAGAGCACTGGCTGCTCTTGCAGAGAACCCAGGTTCAGTTTTTAGGACCCACACAACAGCTAACAACAGTCCATAACTCCAATTCCAGGGGATATGATGTCTTCTGGCCTCAGTGGGCACTCCAAGCCTGTGGTGCACTTACATACATAGAAGCAAAACACTCATACACTTAAAATAAAAATTTTTTATTTTTTTAAATGCCTAAAGCACTACCAAAACCAAAAGCATTACCTTCTAATTTTTTTCCAAATAGTGATTGTTTCAGTGGTTGAACTTAAGTAGATTGTTCAGTAGTTTGGAAAGAGGATTTTTTAAAATCTGGAAGACCTAAATATTATGACTAGAGAGGAAATTTGCCCATGTTCCATATTAATCCCACTGTCTGGACAATATGTTGTTTGATTCTATTTCTACAAGGGCTAACTCATGGCTACAGTGCCATTCTGTAACCACCAATTGCCTCCACAACACCTCTTAGAAGAAAACTGGGATAGAGTGTGTAAGCATCTGGGTCAAGAGCAAAGAGAACATCTGTTCTTTAGTGTATGTACTTATGGATGATCCTTGCTAAATAAGTCAATATTTTCTCTTATTATATATTCAGAAATTAAAAACTGTTACCGGACTGTGATGCCAATTGCTGTTGTACTCTTTTTAAATTTTCTTCAAGCTTCCCACTTGAGTTTAATTTTACAACTGTCACAGGAATGGAATACTAGAATTGTTTGCAAATGGCTTTAAAACCACTTAAATGACCTGGTGCATCAGGATTGCTGATGACTCTATGCCAATACACCTTTTGTAGGGAAAGGGAGTAACTTGTTGATTGTAGAAAATCAAAAAGGTCAAGGTGCATTTTTAAAAATGCAAGCCTATTATGCAAACAGTTTATTAAGTCCTTTGCCCCCTTTGCTGTCCGAAACTGAAACAAAATGTATCTGGAAGCAACTTGTAAGTGGGTGGCAACGACTCAGAGGCCAATGAGCTGGTCTGATTCCAAAATTCCAAGATGTGTGAGTAGCTGAATTTGAAGAATTATGTGGATCTGCCTGCCTAAAACAGACTGTGAAACAAGTGCTTGTGCTTTGGAAATGCTGTTTTTGAAGAAATAAACATTTGGGCTGGCCCAGCTAAAGTGGTATTTATTCATTGAAGCAGAGTGTAAATACAGCTGGGAGCCAACAGCCACCTCAAGCAAGTCAACAGCCTCACATATTTCCCCCACTTTTACTGCTGTTGAGGCCTATCTAAATCCTCCGGGTTGCCTAAATGAACAAACACTGCACAGAGAAAATGAATTCCAATTCTTAATCTAAAAACTCTTCTTTTTAATTTTTTTAAATTTATTTTTATTTTATGTCTATAAGTACTTTGCCTGCATGTATATAAGTGTACCACGTGTGTGCAGTGCCCACAGAGACCAGAAGAGGGTGTTAAATGATATCCTAGAACTGAAGTTACAGACAGTTGTTAGCTGTCATGTAGGTGCTGGGAACAGAACCCAGGTCTCTGCAAGAGCAGCCAGTTGCTCAAGCATTTAATCACTATTTAGTGTAAATGTTCTGGGTTCCAGGCATTATGTCTATGTACTTTAGGGAAAACAAGGAATGGTATAATATAACATAAGCCATGTATGTTAGTGACATAGTGACATATGTACTTTATTTCCTTCCTTCCTTCTTTTTCTCTTTCTCTTTCTCCTTCCTTGATGTTTTGAACCTATTTATTAATATATGAAAGACATAATATATAAATTTTTTTTGGTCTTTTTTTTTTTTGAGGCAGGGTCTTCCTGTAGCCCCAGGTGACTCACTATGTAGACCAGGTTGACCTCGATTTCACAGAGATCTCTTGCCTCTGCCTCCAAAGTGCTGGGATTAAAGGTGTGCGCCACCATACCTGGCTTGTAATTTCTTTTAAGAAATGGGGGTTTCACTATGTTGCCTAGGCTAGCCCTGCACTCCTAGGTTCCAGTGATCCTCCTGCCTCAGTCACCCATAGCTGGGACTACAGGCACATGCTACAACATCTAGTTTCATATGTATATTTAAAATTTTGTAGTAGCCAAATTTTAAAAAGTAAAAAGAGAGGTTGTATTAATTTGATGATATATTTTATTTAAACCAATATTTTCAAATTTTAAAATTTAAAATATTTTACATTCTTGTTTTGTGCCAAGGCTTCAATATCTGATATATATTTTATATTTATAGTGAAGAGCCAAAATGATCTGACTCCATTTTGGCTAGCTTCTTTAGACAAGCCCAGACAAGCTTAGGCATATTGTACATGTAAAAGCCTTATAACGTATGAGCAAAAGCTTCTGACTCTAAAAGATACCAGTCAGCACATTCCAATGCCCTGAAGACAACCCCTACCAATCAAGACTCCCCCCATACACAGGATATGGGGACATCCAATTATTTTAAAAAGATGCTTGGTGTGTGTGGGTTTCTGTGGAGTTCCCCAATAAAAACCCCTGCCTGCTATTGTTTGGGGCCAGACTCCGTCTTTGGCTAGTGTAGTCTGTGCCCGGCTAGCCACCATTTGGTTGTTGTCTTTTTTTTACTTTAAATTCTTAAATAAACTTTTTGTATAATCTTTTTGGTGTCTGTGGGAATTATTCTTGATTCTCGAACCCTAACATTGTGGGGGCTCATCCAGGATTGGAGACTATAGACCCCCCAGACCCCCAGACGCGCCACTGGAGCTGGTCTTGGTAAGTTCTGCCTGCCTTCCTCTCTCTCTCTCTCTCTCTCTCTCTCTCCTGCTTTTCGGTAGTCTGGACATCCTGGGGCTCAACAGAGATCAGGCGGCTGTGCTATTGATCCCAGAGCTGGAGGAGAATGGGGGATGCCCCGACTCCTCTTCTGATAAGGGGTTGTGCTCCAGCCTGACATGGAATCCAGGTGGGACTGACCCAGAGTCTTGGCCCAGCCAGATGTGGAATCCGGGTGGGCCAGACGCAAGATTCTGGTCAAGTTTGATGTGGAATCCAGGCTGGCCAAATCTTTTTTGGGAAAGGGACAGGGGAAGCCTTCTCGGCTGACTCCACGTGCTGCGAGATTTTAATTTCTCCCTCTAGGGAGCCGCCATCTCATACTGTCCTCACCCTCTGCTCGGAGCTCCACCTTGTCTATCAACTTTCCATCCTTCTTCTCATACTCATTCCTCTCCTTATATTCTTTTGCCTTGAAACTTACCCACAATGGGCCAGAAAGTCTCATCATCTTCAGTTCCCCTTGATCTAGTTCTTAGTCATTTTCAGGAGTACAAATGAGCGGCTTTGAACGTGTCTGGACTCAGTCAAGCCGACCGCCTCCAGACCCTCTGCACCATTGAATGGCCCTCCTTTGAAGTCACATGGCCACCTGAAGGGTCCTTTAACCTGTCCCTCATCTACAGGGTTCAAGGAGTTATCTTTGGGGAACCGGGGCACCCTGACCAGATCCCCCACACCCTAGGTTGGTGGTATCTGGTTCTTCCCCCACCCCCAGCTGGCTGCGTCCCTTACTGCCACCCCTGCCATCAGGGCCTAAGGGGTCAGCCACTTTGCTTCCCCTGAAGAAAGTCCAGACCAAAAACCCATCGAGTCCCGAGGTCATCCCCTCAGCGCCAGAGGAGGATTTACTCCCGCCACCTTAAGGGGCTCCAGTGAGTGCTCAGGATAGACCTAGAGAGTGCAGGTCACTAGCATCTTCCTCTTCTTCCAGTCCTTCCTGGTCTCTGCCCCTGGCTCCCATGGCTGACCCAGCCCCTCCAGTGGCTGAGCCCAGCCCGTTGCACACTCGCTCACAGGGGGGAGGGGAGAATTGTGCGAGCTCTTCCCCTGAGGGAGATTGGGCCCCCAAGTGAGGATGGAATTTCCCCAGTAGTCTGCTTTTCCCTTTTCTACTAGTGACTTGTATCATTGGAAATTACAGACTCCCTCCTTCATGGAGAAGCCTCAGGCCCTGATTTTGCTCCTGCATACCGTTCTTTTTACCCACCAACGCACTTGGGATGATTGCCAACAGTTATTAAATATCCCGTTCACCACCGAGGAATGGAACCACATCCTTCGGGAATGCAGACACATGGTCCCTGGAAATGATGGGCGACCAACAGAGAATGAGGATTTGATTATGGCTGCTTTTCCTCTCACACACCCAATAGAGGGGTGGGACTATAACACCCCCAAAGGTAGGGAACACCTAAATGTCTATTGCCAGATTCTTATGAGGGGTCTCTGGGCAGCTACTAAGCACCCCACCAATTTGTCTAAGGTCAGTCAGGTGATGGCAGGGAAGGGATGAGTCTCCTGGAGTATACCTGGAGTGCCTGTTAGAGGCTTTCAGAACTTATACTCCTGTAAATCCAGAGGCCCCAGAGAATCAGATGGCAACCAATATGGGTTTCGTAAATCAGGCAGCTCCAGACATAAAACAAAAACTTCAAAAGCTGGAAGGTTTCGAGGGCAAAAACCTTTCTGAGCTGATGGCGATGGCAAACAAGGTATTTAACAATAGAGAACCCCCTGAAGAAAGACAAACTAAGGGGCTGGCTAGGATATTGTTGGCTGAAAGAGCAACGAATCCCAAATGGGGGGGGGTGACTGACCCTCTATGAAAAAGGGAACCCAAGCCCTGTGACCCCCACAGGAAGGTCAGCCCTGCCTAAAATGAGACCAGTGTGCCTATTGTAAACAGCTGGGCCACTGGGCTAGGGAATGTCCTCAAAGGACGGGATCCCAGCCTCCCTCCAAGCCCAAGATCCTCAAGTTGGCAAGCCTAGAAAACTGAAGGGCCCGGGTTCAGCGAGCCTCCACCATGAGCCCTGGGTGACCCTACGAGTGGAGGGATGAGCCGTCGACTTCCTAATTGACACTGGAGCACAATATTCAGTTTTAAAAGAGCCTATGGGAAAATTGACCAGTAAACGCACTTGGGTGCAAGGGGCCACGGGAATTGCTCAGCACCTTTGGACTACCAAAAGGGAAGTAAACTTAGGTAAGAAGACAATTTCACACTCCTTTACGGTGGTCCCAGAGTGCCCATATCCCTTACTGGGTAGGGATTTGCTAAATAAAATGAAGGCACAAATCCATTTCTCTGGGAGAGGACCTCCTGATGTGATTGTACCGGATGCAGCCTATATCCTATGCTTACAATTAGAAGAAGAATGGAGAGTGCGTGCCCCACCACCTCAAAAGGGACCAACCACTATCCTCAAGGCCTCCAGGCAACAATCCCTGGAGTTTGGGCAGAAACTAATCCCCCAAGCAGGGCCATCCGTCACCAATAATGGTGACTTTAAAAACTAATGCTCAACCTGTAAGAGTAAAACAGTACCCGATGACTCGTGAAGCCAGGGCAGGAATTACCAAACACATAAACCGCCTTAGGGAGTTTGGTATTCTGGTTCCATGCCAATCTCCATGGAACACCCCTCTCCTACCCGTCAAGAAACCAGGGACTAACAATTTCTGCCCAGTGCAGGATTTGAGAGAAGTTAACAAGAGGGTAGAGGATATCCACCCTACAGTCCCCAACCCGTATACCCTGCTGAGATCACTCTTTCTGGAGAGAAGGGTCTATACTGTTTTAGATCTCAAGGACACCTTCTTTAGCTTGACCTTGGCAAAGGAAAGGCAACCCATCTTTGCCTTTGAGTGGTGAGACCTAAACCAGGTGTTTAATGGACAACTCACTTGGACGTGACTGCCACAGGGGTTCAAGAACTCCCCCATGATCTTTGACGAGGCTCTACATCAGGACTTGCAGGAGTATTGGGCCTTGCACCTGGAAGTAAGCCTCCTACAGTACGTAGATGACCTGTTGATTGCCACTAAGGATGAGGGCACTTGTCTTTATGCCACCAGAGATTTGCTCCTGACCTTGGACTGATTGGGGTATAAGGTCTCTTCCAAGAAAGCTCAGCTCTGTGTCATGGAGGTAATGTACTTGGGGTACATATTAAAGGATGGATAGGGGGGGCTGTCCCCAGCCAGAAAACAAGCCATTATGGGAATTCCAAGCCCAAGATCCCACAGGCAGTTGCGAGAGTTCCTGAGATCAGCAGGCTTCTGCCGGCTCTGGATACCTGGATTCACTGAGCTGGCAAAACCCCTGTATGAAGCTACTCAAGGGAATGAGTCATCCTTCCTATGGACTGAGACTCAGGAGAGGGCCTTTCAAGAAATTAAAAAGGCTTTATTGCAGGCTCCGGCCTTGGCTCTGCCGGATATCCCTAAGCCCTATCAGCTCTTTGTTGACAAATGAGCGGGAATAGCGAAGGGAGTCCTGACCCAAATGTTTGGATCTTGGAAGAGACCTGTGGCTTACTTGTCAAAAAAGCTTGATCTCATGGCCTCGGGATGGCTGGACTGCCTCAGAATTATTGCAGCCACGGCCTTATTGGTTAAGGATGCAGACAAGCTCATGCTGGGACAGCCCCTTATGGTCACCACCCCTCACTCGATTGAGGGGATCCTTAAAAATCCCCCCGACCAATGGATGACAAATGCTTCATTGATGCATTATCAGGCCTTGCTCCTTAATCCCCCTTGCATCCAGTTCCTCTCCAGCACCGCTCTCAATCCTGCCACTTTGCTGCCGGAACTGGATCTTGAGGTCCTGCATGAGTGCCTAGAGGTACTCTGCAGCCTACATAGGACTCGGGAAGACCTGATGGATGTTCCATGGCCCCACCTGGACTTAATTTTATTCACGGATGGAAGTAGCTTCATTAAGGAAGGAACCAGGTATGCGGGGGTGGGGGTTGTCAGTCCATCGTGGACAGTGTGGGTCTCCTCTCTACCAGTCGGGACCTCTGCCCAGAGGGCTGAAATAATTGCCCTGACTCAGGCCCTAAAGCTAAGTAAAGACCAGACTGTTAACATTTTCACTGATAGCCGTTATGCTTTCACTATGGCTCATGTCCACGGGGCTATATACAGGGAGAGGGGGATCCTGACAGCAGAAGGAAAGACTATCAAAAATAAACAAGAGATCTTAAAACTCCTGGAGGCCATATGGTTACCAAAGAGACTGGCCATCATCCATTGTCCAGGGCACCAAAACAGGGATTCACTGGAAGCACAGGGAAACAGGAGAGTGGACCTAGCAGCCAGAGAAGCAGCCCTAACAGCCTCAAACCTACTGGTTATCCTGCCTGAACCCCTCTTGCCAGAAGAGCCCTCCTACTCAGCTCAGGACGATCAGGATTTAACTTCCCTGGAAAATACCAAGATCAAGCATGGATGGAGATACACCTCTGATGGG
>NW_008343085.1:725081-734719 GCF_000622305.1 Nannospalax galili
CATTTCCCGGTGATGGGATCTTTCCATCTTACCTGTACCTCAGGTCTCTGCTCCTGTAGTCACCAATGCTTCTGAAACCGGGATTCCAACTTATTTTTTTGAAAATTAAGAACATTAATAGTGAATAAGGCCATACCCAACTGTTGGTGGGGGCTTATTCCCCCTTTTTGTTTTTGTAATTGAATTTTTAGGTTTTGATGGTTGCAAAGCACTGGAGAAAATGAGACTGAGCATATTTAGACTTCTCTCCTGTATGAGTGGTAGCCCAACAGGCATATGAGAATGTGCTGATGGACACAAAAATATACTTAAGCTTTCCAAAAGGAGCATAATGTGTGACATCTGTTTGCCACAAGGAATTGGGCTTGAGTTCCCTGGGGTTTATCCTTGGCTGTTGCAGAAGTGGTACCTTTAAGCCATCTTGTCTGCCTCTGCATTGCCTTGGGATAAAATCCCAGGCAATCCTTGGTGCCCCCTAAGATGCTGTAAGAAGATAGGGGCTTTTCTCTCTTTAAGGAGTGTACAGGTCTGAATACTGTCAGAAAGAAATGGCCATGAGTTCCTTGAATTGAGCTGCTTTTTGGTTTCTCCACGTCTGCCCCAGTCAGTGAAAACATTGTAGGCTTTACTAAGGGCTCCCTTGGCCCTGGATTTGGTGAGTGCTGCTGCCGGCAGGGCCTGTAGCACTCAGGGATGGGGTGGTTCCCTGGCCACCCATGGAACTAAAGGGGTGGGGCCCCTCCCTGAGCCACCTTCCCTGAACCCGGCCTTTTCAGCTGTCAGCGCACCACCAGTGGGTTTTCTTTGGTTTTGTTTTTTGGTTGTTTTTTTTTTCAAATGCACCCAGCAGCCACTGCGCCAGTCCCACCCGGCTTTCACACAAGCCCCTGATCCACACTGGTCGCCAGCTGGGGGTCAGTGCCCCGCCTGGCTTTCCCGCGGGCCCCTGACCGGCTCACTCATTAGTTCAAGGCTGGTGGGGGGGCAGCTTTCACTGCTGACCCCAGGTGCTATGTTCCACCCCACCCTTCTGCCTGGGAGGCTCTGAAGCTGGCCAGGGCACACCGGAGGTGCTGCTTGTTACTTTGGCTGATTTTGGTTTCACTTCTGTTGCATTTCTGCATTCTTCTTCAAATCCTTCCCATGATTCCCATGTATCCCCAGTAAAAACATTAGCCCCAATTGTGTACTTTACTCGGGGTCGGAGTAACCACTGTAACTGGTCTGGGGCTTCAGCGCTAGTCCCCTAGGATAAAAATTGTCACCTTCTTAGACAGGCCATAGACTTAGACATACAATCATTAGAAACATCAGCTTTAAGCCCAGGTCTTGAAACTTAAAAGTTGCATTACCCATTTTTAGGGTCTTGCTTACCCCAAACTTCCTCTGATTGGCCCCAATCCATTTCCCTTCTTTTTTTCTTTTTTTTTTTTCCTTCTTTTCACCTTCCTTCAAGCGCCACGCTGGGCACCAGTTGCTGGGGGTTCAAACCAGCGACCCCCGGGGAGGTCATGATTGGGGATGAGTAAGCACGCCATTTGCCAGCCCACGCCGCCCCCATTACCCGGGGACACTCAGACGCAATGGGGAGTCTAGTCAGGCAGGGACTCCTTTATTACAGGTGTTACGAAGCTTATAAAGGCACCTGGAACTACCCTCCCCCCGCCAGCATGTATCTTAAGGATGGTCACGTGCTGATCATGCACTCCTCAGCAGTGCAGAAGTATTCTTCAGACTTTTAAAACAAGTCAGGCCACCAATATAGAAATGGTTCCACCGCCCTAAATGCACCATCTAACCCTTCTTTCTGTGTCTGTAATTTGGCTTAAAGATTTAACGTTTGCCATAACTCAAGGGGGGAATGAATAGCCAGAATGCTCTGACTCCATTTTGGCTAGCTTCTTTAGACAAGCCCAGACAAGCTCAGGCATATTGTACATGTAAAAGCCTTATAATGTATGAACAATAACTTCTGGCTCTAAAAGATACCAGTCAGCACATTCCAATGCCCTGAAGACAGCCCCTACCAATCAAGACTTCCCCCGTACACAGGATATGGGGACATCCAATCATTTTAAAAAGATGCTTGGCGCATGCGAGTTTCTGTGGAGTTCCCCAATAAAAGCCCCTGCCTGCTATTGTTCAGGGCCGGGTTTCTGTGGCGTTCCCCAATAAAAACCCTTGCCTGCTATTGTTCAGGGCCAGACTCCATCTTTGGCTCATGTAGTCTGTGCCCGACTAGCCACCATTTGGTTGTTGTCTCTTTTTTTTCACTTCAAATTCTTGAATAAACATTTTGTATAATCTTTTTGGGTATCTGTGGGAATTATTCTCGATTCTTGAACCCTAACAATAGCACATCTCAGATTTAGACCACCATAGTTCATATGTGTCATATGGCCACATGTAGCCAGTGCCTACATATTAAACAGAACATATCTGAACTATTTCAAGTTACTGGTACTTTTCACTACAGAGTTCTTCAGAATTAGCACCTAAAAACAAAACTAGAACTTGTCTCCTGCTAAGTGAGTTTCTCAAGCACTCAAAAAGAGTGTGATGGCATATGCCTTTAATCCCTGCAGAGGCAGGCAGATCTTTGTGAGTTCAAGGCCAGCCTGGTCTACATAGTGAGTTCCAGGACAGCTGGGGCTACAGGGAGACTCTATCTCAAAAAGACAAAAAAAAAAAAGTAGCATTCATTGCCAGGTATGGTGGCACATGCCTTTAATACCAGCACTTGGGAGGCAGAGGCAGGCAGATCTCTGTGAGACTGAGGTCAGCCTACCCTACATAGGGAGTTCCAGGCCAACAGGGCTACAGGGAGACCCTGTCTCAAAAAATCAAATTAATTAATTTAATTTAAAAGGCAGCATATATTATTCAGGGTCATCTATAACATACTAGGCTTTGTTGAAAAGCAGTGTAGAAAGCTGGACATGGTTGTGCATGCCTTTAATCCCAGTCCCTGGGACCCTAGGCAAGAGAATCAAATTCACAACCAACCTAGGCTACATAGCAAGACTTTTTTTTTGATATTTTATTATTTTTATTTTATGTGTATGAGCGTTATGCCTGCATGTAAGTTAGTTCACCCATGTTGTGCAATGCCCATGGAGGACAGAAGAGGATGTCAGATCCCCTGGAACTGGAGTTACGGACAGTTGTTAGTTGCTATATGGGTGCTGGGATTTGAACCTGGGTCTTCTGCTAGAACAGTCAGTATTCCTAACTGCTGAGCCATCTCTCCAGCCCCAGCAAAAAAAAAAAAAGGACAAAAGAGAGAAGAAAAAAGTAGCAGCACAGAATGAGCCAAAAAGCAGGACAATTTGGGAAGCTTCTGGAAGACAGGTGCCTGATCTCACACTGATGCTCTGCTCTCTCTCCACCATTTCCTACATACCCACCCCTTATCCTATTCCCACTCCCCCTGCCAACCTTTCTATATCCCTAGCCTGTATCTTTCACCTTTAAAAAGTACACTTGAAGTCTCTGATTCCAACTGGAACACTTAATGTTTATTGAGCAGCAACCACATGTCAGGTTCTGGAGATAAAGGAGTGAGTTGGGAGACTAAACAATGTCAGGTAGGGACAAAAGAACAGAGCAGTGATGTACAAATGAAAAAAAGGCACAGACTGTGATTCTACCTATATAGACTTCTTCTCAGTACTGGAATTAACCCTAGGGTCTTGTGTATCCTAGGCAAGTCTTTACTACTGAGAATATCCCCAGCCGTGAGTCTACCTATATAAAATAGACACAAAGGACCACATATTTTATGATTGTGTTTTTATAAAGTGTTCTGGGTATGGTGGCTCATGCCTATAATTGCAGCACTTGGAAGTTCAAGGCCAGTCTGGACTAGAGAGAGAGAGAGAGAGAGAGAGAGAGAGAGAGAGAGAGAGACCTTTAATTCCAGTACTCCGGGAGGCAGAAGCAGGAGGATCTCTGTGAGATCAAGGCCAGCCTGGTATATGCAGCAAGTTCCAGGCCAGTAGGGGCTACAGGGAGGCCCTGTCTCAATAGACAGACAGAGAGAGAGAGAGAGAGAGACAGAGACAGAGACAGAGACAGAGAGAGACAGAGAGACAGAGAAAGGCATATATTAATTCATTACTCTTTGCTTCTTTTTAAAATTATTTATTTTATTTTATTTTATTTTATGTGTATGCATGTATTGTCTGCTTATATGTAAGTGAACCACATGAGTACACTGCCTGAAGGGGCCAGAAGAAGATGTCAGATCCCCTGGAATTGAAGTTACAGACAGTTGTTAGCCACCATGTAGGTGCTGGGAATGGAACCCCAGTTCTCTGCAAGAGCAGTTAGAGCTCTTAACCTATGAGCTGTCTCTCCAGCCTCCTCTTTGGTCCTTGACTGTGAAAGTAAAGTGAAGTGCCCAGCTCTCTTGAGCTCCTGCCACTGTGACTTCTTTGCAGTATATGATATACTGTGACCTGGAACTGTGAGCTAAAATAAACCCTGTCTCCCTAGAAATGAAGGAAAAATGGGAGGGACGGAGGGAGATTTATTAAGACAGAAAATAGATAAATGTAGCCTAGGCTAGGGTACAGGATGGGAAAGACAGGTTAAATGAATGTAGGCAAAGACAGTTGAGAGCGCAAGGTTTCTTTTTCTACTATTAAAATAGATGGTAGTGATGGTTGTACAACTCTAGAAAATACAGTGAGATTCAATAAACTGTACACTTTAAGTTGATATGCTTTAGCTGGGTGTTGTTCTGTAGGTCTGTAATCCCAGATATTTAGAAAGCTGAGCAGGAAGGTCTTAAGTTCAAGGCCTGCCTGGGCTACCAAATAAATTCAAGGCCAGCTTGAGTAACTTCAAAAGATCTTGTCACAGAGAAAAAAAAAAGAAGTCAGGGCTGTAGTTCAGTAATAGAGTGACTGTCTAGAATATACAAGTCCCTGGGTTTGATCTCCAGTATAAAACAAACAAATTAACAAAGTTTTTTTTTCTTGTCATTTTGAAACAGGGTCTCCCAGTAGCCCCAGCTGTCCTGGAACTCACTATGTAGACCAGGCTGGCTCGAACTCACAGAGATCTACCTGCCTCTACCTCCCGAGTGCTAGGACTAAAGGTGTGCGCCACCACGCCCGGCTCAAACTAATTTTATAGTCTGTAAATAGTGTTGGGACTAAAGAGATGGCTCAGCAGTTAAGAGTGCTGACTTCTCTTACAAAGGTCCTGGGTTCTTTTATCAACACCCACACTGGGCAGCTCACAACTGCCTATTACCCCAGCTTCAGGGACTCCAACACCCTCTCTGGCCACTGGCTCCTGCACATATGTGGTGCACATAAACTCATGAAGGCACACAAACACATTAAAATAATAAATAAATGAATGTTTTAAAATCAGTGGCTGCTGGCTTAACATTATACCAGAGTCTGTAAGCTATATAGCCCATGAACGAAACCCAATCCACTCCCTTTTGTATGTGTGTACCTGTAGCCCATGAGCTAAGAAATATTTTGCTTTTTTTATGTGATTGGAAAAAAATGTCAAATTTCAGTGTTCATTGATAAAGTTTCATTGGAATACAGCTATAGTCACTTGTTTATGTATTGTCTTAAACTACAACACAGAGCTGAGTATTTGAACTGACAGAGACCAAATGGCTAAGGAACTCTAAAATATTTAGTATCTAGTCTCTTACAGAAAAAGGAGTTTTATTCCTGGCCTAGATTCTGTAGGGGCAAGGAAAGAAGCAAGATCAGGGCTGGAGAGATGGCTCAGCAGTTAAGAGCACTGGCTGTCCTTGCAGAGGCCCTGGTTTCAATTCCCAGCACCCCCATGGCAGCTAACAACTGTCCATAATTCCAGTTCCAGGGAATCTGAGGCCCTCTTCTGTCCTCTGTGGGCACTGCGTGACATGGGTGCACTTACCTACACTCATACACATAAAATAAAGATAAAAATAAACAGCCAGGTGTGGTGGTGCATGCCTGTAGTCCCAGCACTTGGGAGGCAGAGGTAGGCGGATCTCTGTGAGTTCAAGGCCAGCCTGGTCTACATAGTGAGTTCCAGGCCAGCTGGGGCTACAGGGAGACCCTGTTTCAAAAAAAAAAAAAGACCAAAAAAATAAAAAATAAAATAAAATAAAGAAACAAGATCAGGGGGCTGGAGAGATAGCAGTTAAGAACACTGCACCAGGCATAATGGCACAGGCCTTTAATCCCAGCATTGGGAGGCAGAGGCAGGTGGATCTTTGTGAGTCCAAGGCCAGCTGGTCTACATAGTGAGTTCCAGGACAGCTGGGGCTAGAGGGAGACCTTGTCTCAAAAAGACAAAAAAAAAAAAAAATGGACTCTGTAAGACCCGGGTTGGAATCCTAGCACCCACATGGCAGCTAACAACTGTCCGTAACTGCAGTTCCAGGGAATCCGACAGTCTCCTCCTCAGGCATTGCACGACACAGGTGCACTTACCTACATGCAGGCAATACACACATACACATAAAATAATAAATAAAATATAAAAAAAGAAAAAAGAAACAAGATCAGCTAGGACACTCCTGTGGCATCCAGATGGAAAATATAGGTGGTTTGGTCTTCAATAGCAATAGTTACAAACAGTTTAAGTCCTGGATATGTCTTGATGGGTTTGCTGATGAATGGGATACAGGACATGAGAGAATGGACAGCTCCTTAGCTTCAGGTAAATGGCGAATTCTGAGGGATGCACACATTTAGGGGCAGGGATCACAATTTAGGATTGGAGCATGTCAAGTTGGAAAGGCAATAACGTCCAAGTGGAGAGAGTGAGAAGTTGCTAGAGGTACAGGTCTGGAATTCACAGGAATAGTTGAATCTAGAGATATAACCTGGGAGTCCTCAAAGCTCATATGTAAATCTTAGAACCTGGAAGTTTTGGCATGCTGTATATTCATAGGGAAGATACAAAGTAGTCACTTCAGATTGTACATCATTATCACAGGACTTCCTAAAACTGTATGTATAATTTGAGAAGTTCTCTTAAACATAACTATTACTACTGAAGAATGTGAAATTTCCCTTGAAGATCACTCCCAAGAGTTCAAGTTTCAATAGAGACTGTTGGTTCAATTTTACTTGCCCTTTAAAGCCCATTGAAGATTGAATGTGGGACTTCATTCATGCTAAACACAAACTCTACCACTAAGTTCCACTCTAGTCCCATGTTTTCTAATTCACAGCCTTCTGGGAACTTCAAAGTTTGAATCTATATTGTTCCACTTGTGAGCACTCTGCTACCAGCAAGCAATCCAAACAAGCCTGTGTTCCTTGTGCTTAAGGAAGCCAAAGAGTTTTTGATGTTGATCATACAAATGATGCTTTTATTTTTATTTTTTTATTTTTTGGTCTTTTTGAGACAGGGTCTCCCTGTAGCCCTAGCTGGCCTGGTTTGGCTATGGAGACCAGGCTGGCCTCGAACTCACAGAGATCCGCCTGCCTCTGGCTCCCGAGTGCTGGGATTAAAGGTGTGCACCACCACGCCCGGCACAAATGATGCTTTTAATAAAGTAGACTAGGGGCTGGAGAGATGGCTCAGCGGTTAAGAGTGCTGGCTGTTCTTGCAAAGACCCAGGTTTGAATCCCAGCACCCACATGGTAGCTAACTGTCTGTAACTCTAGTTCCAGGGGATCCAACAGCCTCTTCTATCTTCTACAGGCATTGCATGACATGGGTGCACTTACCTACATGCAGGCAATACATGCATAAACATAAAATAAAAATAAATAAAATAAATAAAATACTTAAAAAAATAGACTAGTAGCAATCTCAAATTTCCTATTATTTATGATGTGAGGACAGATTACCACTGTGATCTTGGAGAGGAAGGAATTATATAAACAGCAGATAGTCATTCCAGCAATGTGGCTTGTCTGTGGATAGGGCTAAGTGGACAATTCAAACATAAGGCCCTTGACATGGCTTGAAGAATCCTCACAGACCGGCCCATCTGTTTGTCCTGGTTTATATCTTAAGCATATATGCATGAATAGCCATGTACATATATATGCATGTACACACATGCTCTGAGGTTTAACTATATGTCTGAGCATCCCATGTGCTTACTCTTTATACCTTTGCATTTGCTATTTTTTCCTAAAATGTCCCCTTTTTAGTTTTTGACATAAATATAGCCTAGAACATTTCCAAACAGTTATTGTTTTTTTTTGAGACAGGGTCCCCTTGTAGCCCCAGCTAGCCTGGACCAGGTTGTCCAGAAATCGACCTGCCTTGGCCCCTAGTGCTGGCATTAAAGGCCTGCATCATCACACCCTGCTTGATCTGTTCTTATAACAGAATTGATTCCTCTGTTACAGCAATGCTAATTCTGTTAAGGTCATGCCTTAATGTCTTTCTCCCAATCTGATTTATATTCTTTTCATGTTTGTATTCCTAGTATCTTTCAAAGTATCTAGAATTTACAGGTATTTAGTTAACATCTGCTGAGACATGAAGATTTGACCCAACCAAACTCTACTGAGTGAGGGGACTGGAGCCAGCAATAGAGGGGCAAGTTTGAGGTGCTGAGAGCTGTATTTTATTTGGCTTCTTTCATTGCACACCCTTTTGTCTTAATAGCTTTGCTTCCTTCTAGAGTCAGAACAGTGCAGGAGTTTCTTGTCTTTACATAGCAGTCAGGGATTTGCAGGCTCCTTAAGCGCCTTTACCATTATGTTTCTCCCCAAAGCCCATAAGAGCATAAGGCATCTCCAAAAACTGTTGCTGCTTTGAAAATCCTGTTAAGTCTCGAAGCTCTGCCAGCAGAGTGCATTTGTCAGCCATCTTTAGCAACACACACACGCCCCTGCACCATCAGTTGTACATTGCTTCTGATTGACATTATTTTCACTGCCATCTAGGCCGAAAGCAGCATCAATCATCCTTATGTTTAGCAATTAGCCATCTGAATTCAGGTCTGTATTTCCCTGAAGAAACCCTCCATTGGCCAAGCAGAGTGAGGCATGCCTGGAATCCCAGAATTTGGGAGCCTGAGTCAGGAAAACTGAAAACTCAAGTCCAGCCTGGGCTGTATAGCAAGACCCTGTGAAAGAAAGAAAAAAAGAAAAGACCCCCGCCTAAAAACTTTCCAGGTAATAATCTATGAAGAGTAGTTTCCTACAAGTAATACTGAGGCAAATGAAAGTGGACTGGAAGTGAGCCCATACAAGTCCAGCCACGTGCTCTATAGCAACTTTGGTCAGCAAAGCCAAAGACCCCCTGGAAGCCCAGGCCCTCTGGAATGTTCATTCATTTATTCATTCATTCATTCATTCATTCAACAAACATGCACTGAGATCCCATAGATTCCATTCTGGATGATGTGGATGTGTCAAAGAACAAAACAAGGCAAGTCCTTGAGGAGGTTATACTATTAGGGAGGAGCTGACAGCATAAATAAGTAAGCAGGTAAGGGAGTTGGGGAGTGTTTTTGTGGTTTCCTTTTTTTTTCAAGTTTTACAAAAATTTATTGAGCATTTCATACATGTATATAAGGTGTTTTGGTCAAATCCATGCCCACTCCCTTCCCTCCAACACCTCCCATATCTCCCCATCACTTTTTCTTTTTCTTTTCCTTTTTTTTCTTCTTTCATTTATTTATTTTTATGGGGCTTTTGGCT
>NW_008343085.1:734820-812042 GCF_000622305.1 Nannospalax galili
ACTTTTGACATTTTTGGCCTTTGGAACAGAGTATGTTGCTAAGAGGCCCAAGGACATTTTGACTTTTAGCTACTTTTCTTTGGGGTCATTTTTGTGGTTTCTTAAAGCATCTGAATGCCTTCCTATGGGCAGAGGACTCAACACTTTTAGAAGTCAGAACAAGAACTCGCTGACAGAATTCAGAAAATAGCCTTGTTGAAGCTCCTGGGCCTAGTTGCAAACCCGACCCCTTCAGTTAGCATTCGACATGACCTCACTGGAAGTGACTGCAATTTTTTGGAGATTTATTTGCTTTGTAGACTTATTCTCTTTTTTAAAAGATGTGGCAAACTTTCCTTTCTTGGGGGAAAATGGAGCTGCTCACAGTTTAATGGAAACAGTAGGAAATGGAGATAGACCTTTCTTCCCTCGATTAACATACTTCCTCTTAAGGTAGTTGACTGTCATCACTGACCGACCCCAGAGGACACACCCCATATCAAACAATACTTCCAAATAGGGAATACTGGAACAGCCTCAAGAAGGTTGTTGTCCTGGACAAGAATTTCCTTCCTCTTCAGCGGCCCCTTCACATGTGGCCAATTTAGAGTTGCTCAACAGTACCACTGGTTTTCTCCACTGAGATGGAACTTGGGGTTTGGATCTGAAGGTGGCATGATCAAGCTGCTGTGAATACTAAGCAGTCATCTTAGAATGGACTTAGGTGCTCTGCTGTCATGCCCAGGGCCCCCCTCTTTCACTGTTTTCTCTACTGCTTGGTCTTTCTGTTCACCACCAGTCTGAGTCCTTTCTTCCTACCATCCTCTTTCTCTATCCTTATTCATCCTAGTCCCTCTCCCCAGTCATCCCAGTCCCTCTCCCAGTCTTCTCTCTGGCTTCCAGGTTCCAAGTTCTACTTGTTATCTTCATTGCTCTTTGAAGCTTATGGGCTCTGTGTGTTGACTCTGCCTATAGTTTTGGAGATTCAACATCATCTTCAACTTATGAGTGCAGTTCACTTCTCTGTCAGCTCCTTTTGTGTCTCTTTTTCTTTCTAAAAGACTCCCTACACTTTCATGTAGTCTTTGACATAATACAATTCTGAGTACTTCCTCTTTGTTGGCTTCTAGACTAGAAGATGGGATGCATGAACCCAGCCCATCTGCCAGGCACTTGGGGATAGAGAAAAGAACAGGCCTGATCCAACCCAGAAGCCTGCAGAGAGAAGTGTGCAGGTGTTTGTGGCAACAAAGAGGAGGATGGCTAGCTCTGGCTGGGGCAGGCACAAGGTTCTGCAGCCAGAAAAGTGGGGAGAGGAGTTTTCTGGGCAGAAGGAACAGCGGAAGTGAAGTGGGGGAACTGAAGAGATAGCTGTCAATAAAGTGCTTGTCTTTGAGTGCTTGCATGAAATTTGGAGTGGTTGTGTGACAAGTGGGAGAACAGGCCTGAATCCAACCCAGAAGCCTGCCAGAAGTGTGCAGAAAACAGTAGTTAAAAAGTTGAACGACAGCTGGGGCTACAGGGAGACCCTGTCTCAAAAAGACCAAAAAAAAAAAAAAGTTGAACTCTCAGGTCCTAAGCTCCATGTCTAGCATCTCCACTTAGCACACTGAATCTGCTCCCTCTTTCTGGGTTGCAATTCCTGTGAGGAAAAAAGAATGATAATAACCAGGCCTGGTAATAGCTACTTGGGAAGTTGAGGCAGGAGGATCACAAGTTCAAGCCTGGGCTTTTGTGAGACTGTGTCCCAAAATGTTTTCCAAAGTGCCAGGCGTGGTAGTGCATGCCTTTAATCCTAGCACTTGGGAGGCAGAGGCAGGGGGATGGATCTCTGTGAGATTGAGGCCAGCCTGGTCTAAATAGGGAGTTCCAGGACAGCTAGGGCTATAGGAAGACCTTGTCTCAAAAAAATTGTTTTTTCAAAAGTGGGAGTCCACAAGATGGCTGAGCAGATAAAGGCACTTGTTGCCTAACCTAACAACCTGAGTTTGATTCCAAATCCCATGTGGTAGAAAGGGAGAACCAATTCTGGTGAGTTGTCCTCTGACTTCCACATGCATGCTATGGCATGTGTGTGCACACATCTACAGACATACATGCACAGGCACACACATAAACACGCATACAAGAAAAGCGAATAAATATGAACTTTTTTTAGGGCTGGAGAAATGGCTCAGTGGTTAAGAGCAGCAGTTGTTCTTGCAGAGAACCTGGGTTCAGTTCCCAGCACCTACATGGCAGCTAACAACCATCTGTAACTCCAGTTCCAGGAAATCAGACATGCTCTTCTGGCCTCTGTGGACATTGCATACATGAGTGCACTTACATACATGCAGGCAATACACGAATACACATATAATAAAAGTGGGGCTGGAGAGATAGCTCAGCAGTTAAGAGCACCAGCTGCTCTTACAAAGGACCAAAGTTTGGTTCCCAAGACTCACATGGCAGCTAACAACTATAATTCCAGTTCTAGGAGATCTGACACCCTCTTCTGACCTCCTTGGGCATTACATGGTACAGGTGCACTTACATATATGTAGGCGATATACACGTAAAATAACAAAAATATTTTTTAAAAAAATCAAAATAAAAAATATATTTAATGTTTTAAGTGAAGAAGGAGTAGGTGGGGCTGGGGATATAGCTCAGTTGTGGGGGCTTGCCTATTATATGAGACCCTAGATTCAAGTACTAATGCCACAAAAAAAGAGGAGGATAACATTGAGGAGCGTACTTTGTGGGCACAGGACAGTAGAAGGGTTCAGGGTAAATGTGACTGGATAAAAAGTGTTAGGTCTTAGGGACAGAGTCAAAATTCAAATCCAGGTCTGTTCAAGTTCAAGGCCTTTATGCTGTTCATAGGTACACAATGTTGCTTGCCATGTAAGGAAATTTTTGACTTGATCCCCCAGGCAATAAGCACTGACTTTTTAAGATGGGGAGTGATTTGGAGTCTTTGGTGTATTTCAAAGGTCACTATGTAGAGAGAGTCTGGGGATGGGAAAGGAGAGAAAATGGAGAGGCAGGAGATGGAATCCAGGGATTGCTGGCTATCTGGGTGGAGAGGGTGTGAACAACATTCAGGTAACAGCCCCCAATTTAAATTCCTCAAGGGTTTCAATTTAACCAGGAAACAACTCAAAACTCTTCAGCCAGCTTTCAGGGTCCTCAGCTCTCTGGCTTTTTTTTTTTTTTTTAAATCTACCTTTGAACTTTATACTGTAAATGAGATATTTTAAATAGTCCTGCAGCCGGACGTGGTGTCCCACACCTTTAATCCCCAGCACTTGGGAGGTAGAGGCAGGCGGATCTCTGAATTCGAGGCCAGCCTGGTCTACATAGTGAGTTCCAGGCTAGCTGGGGCTACAGAGAAACCCTGTCTCAAAAAGACCAAATAAATAAACAGTCCTGCAGCCCATGCCTATTTTTTTTCCTCAGAAAAAGAAAAGCTGTCTTCATGACATCCCCTCATTTCAGATTTCCACAGCGTCACTTGAAGCTTCAGAGTCAGGATCTTTCTTCAAAAAATAAAGAAAATAGCCCTTCCCCCCTCCCCAGGTTACTGTTCTCAATTCATCTTCAATCTCTGCATACCCAAACAATATCACATTCAAGGGACAGAGGCACATAGATGAATATACATCATGACCTGGCCCTGCTCTGTCCTTCCTGGACACGGTTGCCATTTTCCTTCTTGTGTCCTATTTCTCAGAACAAATACTGTCAGGTTGTTGTCCTTCATCTTGATTCAATATGTTTGCCTACTTATAATTCAGACTCTGTTCTAAGCTTTCAGTCACCATCCTGGAACCTCATTGTGATTCCTCTTTACCTGATGACAACTCCTTGCTCATACAGAAATCTTTCTGTTCTTGATTTACCCCCTCAGGAGAGCTGACAGTCTGACACAGAAGCAAAGGCTGTGTGCATATCTAACCCAAAAGAACCAGAAAGCTGGGGTCTCTTAAAAAAATTTTTTTTGGTCTTTTTTTGAGACAGGGCTGTAGCCCCAGCTAGCCTAGCTCTCACCAGGCTGGCGTTGAACTCACAGAGATCTGCCTGCCTCTGCCTCCCAAGTGCTGAGATTAAAGGCCTGAGCCACCATGTCCGGCAAAAAAAAAAAAAAAAAAAAAAAAATTTTAAAATTTATGTGTATGTGTGTGCCTAGATGAGTTTATGTGCATCATATCATGTACATGCAGGTGCCCTTGAGGCCAGAGGAGAGCACTGGATTCCCTGGACCTGGAGTTAAAGGCAATTGTGAGCTGCCTAATGTGGGTGCTGGGAACCGAACCTGCTCTGCAAGAATAGTAAGTGCTCTTAAGCACTGAGCCATCTCTCCAGCCCCAGAGGGTCCATTTTAATGATGTGCAAAGAGTACAAGAGTTCCTGGATATCCATAAAGTTTGTAACTGATGGCGAATCTTAGAATATGTAAACTGTTGGCTTCCATGTCTTTGTGTGTGTGTGTGTGTGTGTGTGTGTGTGTGTGTGTGTGTGTAGAGGTGGCTACACATGCACATATGTGAGGGTACCAGTGGAGGCCAGAGGCCAGTGTCACTCTCAATTGCTCTCCACATTGTTGTTGGTTTTTTTTTTTTTGGTTTTTTTTTTTGTTTTGTTTTGTTTTTTTGGTCTTTTTGAGACAGGGTCTCCCTATAGCCCCAGCTGTCCTGGAACTCACTATGTAGACCAGGCTGGCCTTGAACTCAGAGATCCAACTGCCTCTGCCTCTGGAGTGCTGGGATTAAAGGCGTGCACCACACCTGGCTGTTGTTATTTTTTTAATATATTTTATTTTTTGTGTATGAGTGTACTGCCTGCATGTATGTGAGTGCACCCATGTCGTGCAATGCCACGGAAGTCAGAAGAGGGTATTGGATTCCCCTGAAATTGGAGTTAAGTACAGTTCATAGCTGCCATGTGGGTGTTGGGAATCAAACCCAGGTCCTCTGCAAGAGTACTCAGTGCTCTTAACTGTGGAGCTATCTCTCCAGCCCCTACTTTGGTGTTTGAGACAGGGTCCCCCTGTAGTCCCAGCTGACCTTGATCACTATGTAGACCAGGCTGGCCTTGATCACAGAGATCTGCCTGCCTCTGCCTCCCAAGTGCTGGGATTAAAGGTGTGTGCCATCACGCTTGGCTTAGTATTATTATTATTATTTTTAGATAGGGTCTCTCACTATCTAAATATCTGATTCATCTGGACTGGCTGACCAGTGAGGTACTGGGATCTGCCTGTGTCTGCCTTCCCAGTATTGAGATTATAGGCACATGCTGTCATGCCTGGCTTTTATGTGGGCTCTAGGAATCCAAACTGAGGTCCTGATGCTTGTGCAACAAGGACATTATTTTTTTTATGCAAATAATGAGTAAACCACAACAGAGTTTTGCATTATTAAATAATACTAGAAAGCTTTGTTTCAAACTATTAAATAGGAATTATTCTGTAGCCAGGCATGGTGGGGAACACATATAATCCAGAGTTCAGGAGGTGAAGATCAAGGATTCAAGGCCGTCCTTGGCTATACAGTGAGTGTGAGCTACATGACACCCAGTCTCAAAAAACAAAAACAAAAAGAAAATATTCCATAGTTTTTTTTTTTCTTTTCCCTTTCCATAGATTTTTTTAAAAAGAAAAATTCCTGTTATTTAACATTTAGGAGACAAAAAAAAAAAATCCTTTAAAATTCAGAAAAGCCAGGCATGGTGGCAACATGCCTTTAGTCCCAGCACTTGGGAGGCAGAGACAGGTGGATCTCTGTGAGTTGGAGGCCAGCTTGCTCTCCATAGTGAATCCAGGCCAGCTGTGGCTACAGGGAGACGCTGTCTCAAAAAGGCAAAAAACAAAAACAAACAAAACAAAACAAAAAACAGAAGAGAAATAATCACTGGGATTTTGAATATTAGAATGCCAAATAATCATTGGGGTTTTGAATTTAGAATGCCCTAAAGTTTTACATTTTGTGATTGATTTTAAAATGCCTTCCCAAAGTGAGTCACATACTGCTTTTCTGCATGTCTAGTGTAAAAATGGTAGTTACCAGGTTCAGATTTTCCAGGCGGCCATCTTCTTGATCTAACAGACTCTAGATAATCTGAAGGAAGGGAAGCACCACCTCCGCGTGCGGCCTGCAGACATTCCTGTTGCTGAGAGAGCATCTCTGAACTACTGGCGAACGTGGAAATGTATCAGCAAACCCTCAGAATTTCCAATAAAAAGTCCAGCCTTCACAGGTATAGTCAGGGGTAGGCCCACACTATGAAGCCCACACCATCTTCCTCCCTCCTGACTCTAACAGAAGTAACTTCCACCCAGAAGGTACCTTCAACTCTGAGCTAGTTCTGCATGACTTCACTACCTCTTAGTCATCTCCTTTGACCTTGTCACCTGTCCTCGCCATGCTGCTTGCCCTACTGGAAATCAGCACCCTGCTCATGCCATTCCTCTGCATACAAGCTTCATTTAGGCCAAGGCTAAGCTGTCATTCACTCCCTCCTAGAAGTGAGGGGCTCCATCATCCTTTCAAGTTACCTCCAGCCACCACACAAGGAATGCCCCTGAGTGATCTCTGGTTTCTAAATCTCTTACAGTATAGGCTGGTCTATGTTGGAACATCAAAACAGTTCATGATTGTAGGTTTTGAGCTTCCAGAGGAGTCAAAACCATCTTTTGCATCTAGTAGTTGGTTTGATCAATTAGAAAGGACATGGATAAATGAACTTAGTGACTCTAGATACATTAGCCAAAATGTCACATAAAAAAAGAAAAATAACAAAACAAAATGTTACATCCTTCAGTGCCCTTCACTGTCTGTAGAAAAGACAGATTTTTCATGCCCAGTTCCCCACAACACTCCTTAACTTTAAGTATACATCTGGGAAGAGAGAAAGGGGCAGTCCCTGGGTAGCTCCTCCAGCTTCTTCTAGGGTTCCTGGGTTAGTGAGAGCCCTGGCCTCAGAGAGGTGGCAATCTCTCTTGTTCATTCTCTTCCAGGTCTGCATGATAAGGCACCCCTGGGACTCATGGACACACCACTGTTAGACACAGAAGAGGAAGTACACTACTGCTTCCTGCCCCTGGACCTGGTGGCCAAATATCCAAGCCTAGTGACTGAAGATAACCTGCTGTGGCTAGTGGAGACTGTGGCCCTGATCGAGTGCGAGTGCAGCGAGTTCCGCTTCATTGGTGATGGCTCTGTCCAGGGGTGGCCACCTATCCCTTTCCACACCCATAGTAGCACACATTAAGGCCCATTTAGTGCTTGTGGCCTGAGGAGCTGCTCTGAACAGAGGTGGTAGAAGCATGATTAGTCTTCTCAGAGGCAGGCCGAGTCAAGCATCAGACACTTAGCTCAGAGCTACTTTAGTCCCTATTTCTTTGGGGATGGCTTAGGTATAAAAGGGCACTGAAGGCCGGGTGTGGTTGTACATGCCTTTAGCCCCAGCACTCAGGAGGCAGAGGCAGGTGGATCTCTGTGAGTTCAAGGCCACCCTGGTCTACAAAGTGAGTTTCAGGCCAGCTGGGGCTACAGGGACACCCTGTCTCAAAAAGACCAAAAAATAATAAAATAAAATAAAATAAAATAAAATAAAATAAAATAAAATGGCACTGAAAATCCCTAAGGTAGTGTCAAAAGACACAGGAGCTGATGCAAAAGGAAGAGAAGTGAGCTGGATTCTGCTGGTCAGCATCTCTTCTTATCCCTCCTCCCCTTATGCCTCTAGCTGGGCTCCAGGCCTCAGCTCCTCCCACCATATAGCAAGGAAATAGCATTGTTTCAGAGAATGATCCTACCTGCTCTTGCTTGGAGTGCAAGAAAAAGAGGTGAGTGATGACAATTTCCCCAGAATAATGTAGAATGGTCAGCTTGAGTTAAGGAGGGATGTGATGTCTCATCCTGCCATAACCTCCCTTCTCCCACAGCCCCAGAACAGGCTCTGTTGAGGCTGTAAACTGAATGGCCTCTCTGATTCTAAGCTACTACTGCTGTCTAGACAATCATAGTAGTAAATAAACATCTAAATGGACAGGGCAGTAAACACCAAGTTATGCTATGGACCCAAATACTCGAGATCTCAGCCATTCAGATTCAAAGGCACCTAGCAAGGTGTTTGTGATATGCTTCTAAATTTCCAAGTTGATTCACTCAGGGCCTTAGCATTGGTCCCATCTCTGGCTCTCACACTGCAATCCAGTAGGGACAAATTGGAAGTGCCACCTGTTTGCCTGGGCTCTGCCAGCCCCCACCCCCCCAAACAACTCCCTCCTTTGGAATGACCTGCTCTTGGGTGAGACTCTCAGGGTAAGTTTCTTCATTGTGTTCACAAAGGGGGCCTGGCTTGGGAGCTCCAGGGCAGGCCATGGGAGATGACACCCATGGACTCACACAGGAAAACAAAGTAATTTGAGGTCTTTCACCTTGGAAAACCATGGCCTCAAGCTAATCTAGTGAGGTACATTTATCAATTACTTCAGATCAAGAAGAGCCTAGCATGAGATGAAGCACCAGAAGGCTGCTAAAACCTGAACCTGCAATTGTCAGGACCAGCTTTGTTAACTCATGTCATTTCCCTTGTTTTTCAAGTGAATTTTCTCCGCTCACACAAGATTTTACTACCTGATAATTTCTCCAACATCGATGTATTGGAAGCTGAAGTAGAAATCCTGGAAATCTGTGAGCTTACAGAAGCTGTACAGTTGTACCGGATGAATATGGGTATGTTGCCCAGGAGCTTGGCTTCCCTTTGATATTCTGGAACAGATTGGGCTTGAGCTAGAGACACCAAGAGCCAACATTTTCCCTCCCACAGTCACTTTAGGCTTTGGGTGACGGCAAGAGAAGTAGGTGGTAGGGTGACTTAGGATCTAAGATGAGGAATTCAACCTAAAACCTTTTATGCCCTTTCTGCTCAGCACCCCAACCACAGCCAGGGCCAAAGGGAGTCCTGCTTGGCTGGGAGCAGGAGGAGCTCAGCCTGGGTGGGAAACCAGTTGGAATGCCCTGAGGAGACTGGGCCTGAGGGCATGCTTCCACTGCAGATGTGGTCTGTCCTGCTGTGGGTAACCACCTGCAACTCCCAACTTTCCTCTTCTACACACAACTAAAAAGGGTAGGATATGTTTGGGCATATTTTCTACCAGTACTGTTTCCCACACCCCCCATTTCCCTTGTCTCCCCATTTCACATCCACTGACTTTTGTGCCTGTTTCTGCCTGTTCCTGACCCCTGTCCAGGCCAGACCTTCATGCTCCTGGCTTTGCCTCATTCCAGCTGTTTCTCCTTCACAGTTTTGATTTGTCTTTCATCAGCTCATTCACCAGCTCCTGCATATCCACAGAAGCTACTGTGTGTGTTTTAGGAGGCTAGCTCCCTCAGGGGGTACCCAGCTAGCCTTCTAAGAATTGGGTAGGAACTTTTCAAATAACAGAGCTGCCAAAAAAAATTTTTTAAGCAAGGAACTGCCTCACACATGTGAAGTTTGGCTTGCTTGTTTGTCTCATGGGAATTAAGGCTCAGCCTTTTCCCGGCCATTAGAAATCCCTTCCTATATGAGGGAGTAGCATCCTGCAGCAGGTCTCAGGAACCTGTTCCAGGGCCTTATAGTTCACTTATGGGAGTCTGAGTTCAGCCCCTCCCCAAAGCTTCTGGTCTGCAGAAAGCATGGATGTTGTGAGATGGGTAGGAGTGTCGCAGATACTTGCTCCTCACAAGCAGTTACAGGTACTAAGTACCTTGCCCTAAACCACAAAGTCAGGTGGGGCTCAGAACCCAGTCTGGTTGCTCTTAAGATTGGAGATGAACCATGAAAATTCCTCAGGAGGAGGACACACCTGTAGCCCCAGCACACACCTGTAACCCCAGCACATACCTGTAACCCCAGCACACACCTATAACCCCAGCACTCGGGAGGCTGAAGCAAGAGGATCACAAGTTCAAGGATAGCCTGGGATACCTAGTGAAGCCCTGTCTCAAAAAATAATTTGAGGGGCTAGAGAGATGGCTCCGTGGTTAAGAGCACTGACTGCTCTTGCAGAGGAACCAGGTTTGGTTCCCACATGACAGCTAACAACTGTCCATAACTCCAGTTCCAGGAGAATTCGATGCTTTCTCTGTCCCTGCAGACATTACATGACACATGTACGCTTACATGCATGCAGACAATATATTCATACACATAAAAATAAAAGAAATAAAAATCTTAAAAAAAATAATAGTTTGAAAATCTCATGGCAGCTTGACATCTGGTCCAATGCTGTCACTTGAGCAGAGTCTGACAAGCTCTGTGTATTATACTCTGAGCCTACTCCAGGAGAACAAGTACCATGATCCATCAACCTGAACAGACTACTTGGAGAAAATCCTGCCCAGGAGGTGAAGAACCCTGGAAAGCCTGTGGTCTTGGGTTCTGAGCTGTGGTTGCTGATCTTGACCTTGGATAGTTAGGAGAGAGCTTGAAACTAATGCATGGTTCTGCGGAGGTTGAGGCTAGATGGCTTCTATATTCAGATTCCTGAAATTCAGATGTTAGTGATATTCCAGAAGGATGTAGCCCACACCCACCTCACCTCCCTAGTTTTGACCTCTAAACTGAGTATACACAAAATTATACTGTTAAGATGATCCAGATTTTGGCAGAGGCAGGTAGATCTCTGTGAGTTCGACATAGTGAATTCCAGGCCAGGGCCACATAGTGAGACCCTATTTCAAAAAAAAAAAAGATGATCCAGATTTGGACTGTAGAAACAAACAACTTCCCTCCAGGCCACTTAAGTCCTAACTGGAGTAACAGGAGAATTGAGACCCACAGCTCCAGTTCAGGGATGTCCAAAGATGACTAGGAGTCATCTCTTTTTCCCCAACATAGGTGGCTGCTCCCGGACCTCCTGTCCTCCCACAAGTCCTGGAAAGGGGGGGCGTGCAGCCAGTCTGGAGTCTATGAAACCACTGTACATAATGGCACTGGGTCTCCTCGTCAAGTATCCAGACTCTGCACTGGGACAGCTTCGCATTGAGAGCACACTGGATGGAAGCAGACTATATATCACAGGGAATGGGGTCCTCTTCCAGCATGTCAAGTAAGTCTCAGTCCCTCTCAGGGAACCACTTCGTTCCATCAGACTGAGATCTTCTCTTCTCAAGAAACAAACCTCAAGCCTTTCCCATGAGCCAAGGGGAAAAAGTATCTTTGCAGCTCCCTTTTTACCTCCTTTACCACCACCAGGTTTGTGCTTCTGAGAATCAGAATGGGGCCAAGTTACAAAAGTCCTCATGGCTTAAAGGTTCAGGCTGCTTCATAGCTCTGTTTTCTGCCATCCATTCTCCTGTGCTATAACTGAGGTGACCAGGCTACAGAGTGCTGGCTACCCCTAGCAGACCCCTTTATTTACAAATGTTCTCTACAGCCTTAGATGGAGGCTTTCCAGAGCCCAGAGTGAGCTCCTGAGAAACAAGGCAGGACAGGCTTTCTGGAGGACATAATCCCTGTCTCCTTACCTTGAGGGATGGTCTCAAAATGTCCATATTAATTTCAGGGCATGGATTATACTACTATTCCACAGAAGGTTAAACTGGCACTCAGAAAAGTGGAACACTCACTCTTTTAGGGATATAAAATTCATAGTACCAAAACTAAAGGTAGGAGTTGGTTTTCCTGATTCCCTGGGGAAGGGGACCATGAACATGCTTTACCCTAGTTGTGTCATTTTGGAACCCTTAGATGTATACCATCATTTATCTCTCCCAGATGTGTCTACTTATAATGCTGCAGAAGGCAAATACAAGTGCCTTGGGGTGGGGAGAGTTGGGCTAGAGGATTGGTGTTCATACCTTAGCCTCTATTTAGGGTGTACAAAGGATGTTTGTAAAGCCATAGTAGGCTGCCATACCATAAAAGTCTCAGGCACATATTTATATAAGGAGACAGGAAGTAGCTGAGCCTTGCCTAACTTCTGAAATTTGAGATTGGATCTCAAGGCTTGAGATGAGTTGTTTTGGTTGGCTTTGCTGAAATAGGTTGAGCTCAGTTCCAAAGTGGTACACGTATGTCTAGGCTTACTCTCCTTCAAGGTATCACCAGGTTAAACCAAGGTAATTGTGCTATCAGTGCCAGGTTTGATACAGTGCGATGGCAAGATGGCCTAGTCATAGGAAGTTTACAGGCTGGACTCCTTAGGTGTTCAATTACTAAGATGCTTCAAAACGGGCTTTCCTCTGGGCAGGAACTGGCTGGGGACTTGCCGACTGCCCCTGACTGAGACCATTTCTGAGGTATACGAGCTCTGTGCCTTCCTGGACAAGAGGGACATCACCTATGAGCCAATGAAAGTGGCTCTGAAGACTCATCTGGAGCCGAGGACTTTGCCACCCATGGATGTGCTCAGTAAATCGGGAAATTTTCTGGGCTTGAAATTAGCATCAAGGGAGGGTCTATGGACTAGAGAGGAAAGGAGGGCCAGGAACTCTAGATGGAAGATGATGGAAAGTTAGGACGACATCTGTGTTACGTGTCCCTTTCTTGCCTTCACGTCCACAGTTCATCTCAGTGTTATAGACACTGCTGCTGCCAAGTCTTGGCTGTACAGATCCCCAAGGGCAGGTCTGCCTTGGCCCCAGGAGTCAACCCAAGCTGTGTCATTTGTTTCTCACAGCTAGTCAGGGGGAAATGATCCATAAATCCATTTAGAATGGTGCAGGGACAAAGGGAGAAAAACTGCTCAAATTGTAGAATGTTGAAACTAGGGTTTCAATGAGTCCAAATCCAATGTTATTTTTCACCAGTTAATAAACTCTTATTACCAAGCTTTTAGGCAAAGTTTAAGCTATATTACTATTATTCAACAACATTCAATGTTCACTGAGCACCTACCATATATCAAGACAGGAATAGATGTAATGGATGTAGTCTCCACCTTCCAGAATTCACTTTTTTTTTTGGTCTTTTTGAGACAGGGTCTCCCTGTAGCCCCTGATGGCCTGGAACTCACTTGTAGACCGGGCTGGCCTTGAACTCAGAGAGATCTGCCTGCCTCTGCCTTCCCAGTGCTGGGATTAAAGGCATGTACAACCACACTTGGCTTTTTTCACAGTTTAATTCTATACAGAGAAACTCCTAGTTCCATCCTGAGTGGGCATATGAAAAGCTACATACCCAGGACATTACCAGCCCGAGAGCAGAGGGAGCTAGCAGTTGGGGTGGACAGGAGCAGCAGTCTAGCTTACTTGAAGGAGGTGAGCCAAGTGAAGGAACAGAGCCCTTGGAGTTAGAATTCCAGGGAACTTCTCCTCCAACCCAAGTCACCAGCTGATTCTCAAAGCTGCCATTCCAAGGCCATCTCATTCTCTTGGAAGCTTTATGTGAGCAGCAGGGCAGGCTGGTGTCAAAGGTTTCTGCTTCTCAGATAGGCAACACAATATGATTGATTAGGATATGGAAACTTACCAAACACTATTGACTAAAGTGTCCTGCCAATATTCTTTCTGGTCATATGTCTTCCCTCTCATTTGGTTTCCACAGATGAGTGGTCAGCAGAGATCACCATATACTCACCCCAACAGATCATCAAGGTTTATGTTGGTAGCCACTGGTATGCAACCACCCTGCAGACCCTGATGAAGGTACTGCTGACCTCAGCTATTTTCCTCCCACTTTGCCTTCCCCACCTGAACTTCTTTGGGACTTGTCACCTGACCCTCACACAGTCTCTAGCACTGCTTAGAATAAGAACCTTTTCCCAGCTCCCCTGCTGAGAGTGCTCTGATTCTGTGAGTGGAATGGAATGGGCAGCATGCTAGGAAGGCCTCAAGAATGTGGATAGAGGTCACTCCTAAGGGGTCTGGACCAAGAATGAGATAGAGTGGGGTTCCAATTGCCTGGGAATGAGTATAAGAGCTACCAAAAGTTGATGCAGAGGTGATGTACTTCTCCTTAGCTTCTCTGCTCCCCACTGTGGTTCCCTGTGGCCTATGTAGAGGAAGACAGAAATCCCAAAACATCTGTTTGAAGGTGGTCATGAAAATGAGTTGAGGTGACTATGACTCTTACCAAAAACCTAGACTTTGGAACTGATTCTGGTGTCAAATCCCCCCCAGTATCCAGAACTGCTGTCCAACCCTCAGAGAGTATACTGGATCACCTACGGCCAGACCTTGCTCATCCATGGTGATGGCCAAATGTTCCGACACATTCTCAACTTCCTGAGACTTGGAAAACTGTTCTTACCATCTGAATTTAAGTAAGCAAAGCAAGAAAATCATATAATGAAACCACTGAGGCTGATTCCTTCAGAGACAAAGAAAACATGAGTTTTCAGCCTTCTGGGAGGAGGTTCTATTCTTTTTAACATGGGCATTCATGTCCAAGGCAGCTTCTCTAGGCGCTTGTGTCCTTCCCCTCTACAGCCTGCTATCTCCTTGTCATTTGCAGGGAATGGCCTCTTTTCTGCCAGGAGGTGGAAGAATATCATATTCCATCCCTCTCCAAAGCCCTTGCACAATGTGAGGCATACAAGTAAGGAAATTTCACTCAGGAGTCCATGTTTGGACCCTGGACCGTTATGTATTCCTCTTAGAAATCTTCCTACCTGCTGGTGGGACTTATTCCCTCTATAGTTGTGGGACTTATTCTCTTTTGAGTGTGTGTGAGAGGGGGAGGGTGCTCACGATTACCCAGTGTCCTAGGAAAACCAAAACCTTTTAAAGGGCCCCTTTTCCTCCACTGCCATTAACTCCCAGCCAGTAGGCAGAGCTGACCAATTAGTTGATGGGCTGAAGGAAGCTTCTTCTCACTAACCAATCCCTCTTCATCTCTGTAGGCTATGGACTCAGGAGAAAGAATCTGAGAATGAGGAAGCTTTTCCCAGTAGGAAGCTGCATGTGGTAACTGAAGGGACACAGTCGATAGTAGAGTTCAGTAGAGATGCCAAGGAAGTAAGCCCCACTTGTCTTTGGTTGGTATTGTCCTTAAAGACCACTAGTACAGGGCTCAGGAAATATGCCCAGCTACTGGGATGGGGAGTGGGGGAGCTGGTAAAGTGAAAGAGCAGGGCCTACATGAATTACTAGTATAAGAGCTGATTTTTGAACCTTGAAGGAGGCACAGGGATGTGCTGGCCACTTATGGCCTGGGATGTTGAAAATCTCTCCTGTTGGAGTATATAAGTCACTTAAGCTGGTACCACCCCCCTCTCAGACTAGGTTTAAAACCTAAGTGGTGATCCATGGCAGGGTAAGTTTGTTCTGGGTAAGCAGGTTAAGTCTTAAAGTCCAGCTTATTAGGTCTTAGGGAGACTTTGACAACAATGTACAGCAGGCCCATAGCTATTGTGCCCCTCCCTCTCCAGACCACAGCCTGCATACCTGTGGACTTCCAAGACTGCAGTGACAGGACTCCATGGAATAAGGCCAAAGAGAATCTGGTCAGGTCCAGCCAGGTAGAAGAGGCTGAACAGTACACTCGGACCATTCAGGTCTCCCTATGCCAAAATGCCAAGAAGGGGGGCAATCCCAGCACACACTCACACTGCTCTGGCTTGTGTGCCAACCCCAGACATTGGGGAGGTCACTCTGAGAGTCCTCCCAAGAAGAAGTGTACCACAATAAACCTCACACAGAAATCTGAAACCAAAAACACTCCTGTTAACCCCATGCAAAAACTCATCTCTTTGGTGAGGGAATGGGATATGGTCAACTGTAAGCAATGGGAATTCCAGCCACTGACTGCCTCCCAAAGCAGCTGCTTGGAGGATGCTACCTTGCATGTCCCCTCAGGAAGTGAGGCTGCTTCCCAGCCTGGCACCTCAGCTGCTGCCTGGAAAGCTCACTCCATAGCCTCAGAGAAGGATATAGGTCTGCAGACCGGGGCTAGACCTGGAGTGAAAGACAAGGGCCCAGAGCCAACCTTTAAGCCATACTTGCCCTCAAAAAGAGCCGTCACCCTGAAGGACCGGGGCAAGCAGAGGCCTAAGGAGAGAGGTAAGTCCTACACCATTCTTGACCTAAGTCTTATAAGAGAAGACATAGGCCAGGTCTTAAGGGCCAAGTTCAGAATGTGGTGCTCTGTTCTGACCTTAATAGGGATGGGTAGCCCCTGAAAGATTTTTAAAGAGAAGCAGATAATCAGTGTGCTTCAAAAGCTTGTTCCGGGACAGAGGCATCATATCAGCGGCATGGTGTATTCCAGGCTGATAAAAGAAGCTGAGTACTGGGGCAGGGGAGGAACATGGAGGGGCCAAGGGAGGCCAGTTTCTAGCTTTGCTACAAGCAAAAGGGTGGGCCCCTATTGTGGTAGGCCAATGAGAGAAAACAGATCTTTAGAAAAGGCACACATGGTCTGTGAGACACCAAGGCCCATCCATGAGGGCCTATAGGGATTGGCTAAAGACAGTTTATGGCCAGCACTGGGGAGGTAGCCTGAGGAAGTGTCCTGAGAACTGCCATGTTAGGCTATTTCCTCTCTTCTCTTAAACTACTTCCTATGGTACTCTGTGACCGTCTCTTCTTGTGACTCAGGCCCTACTTAGAGAGGCCATTTTGGACTCTGTGAGTCATAAGTTGGCCTTTCACACTTTGGAGTGACAAACATCTATTCTTCCAGGGTAAGGAAACATGAAAGGCCAGCCCAGAAATCTCCATTCGTTTTATCGTTTATAGACTCCAGGTCCTCTACTAGGTTTTTACTAGCCATATTTGATGCTAGTCTTAATTTAACAGAGGAATTTGGAGTTCTTTATGGAGTTCTGAAACTCAGAATTTGGCTTGCAATAATGCTAGAGCAAAGAGGAAAGACCAGGATAGGCCCCTATCAGCCCAGTTAGCACTTCTAAGAAGCTGAAAATCTCTGAAAATTTGGAGTGACTGAATGTACTGATTGGTCACCAGTCGACTCTTCTGTTTGAGCTCTCAGCCTAAGAAGAGCCCCCTCCTGTTTTCACAGAAAATCCTGCCCCTGAGCAGCCTCTGCCTAATGCTAATGGGATGGACAACCCAGGGGCCATCCTGAAAGTGACTCATCCTCCTGTGGTGGGTAGTGATGGCTCCTGCATGTTCTTTGAAGACAGCATCATCTACACCACCCAGATGGACCACCTCAGGCATACACTACTCACAGCCAGGCCCCAACCTCGAGGTGAGGCTTTGGAGTCACGTCTAGCCCTGTACTTGCTTGTGAAGATGCAGAGTCCACACCCAGGGTACTTCAGAGTGTCCCTTGGGAGCTCTACACTTCTCCATTCCCTAGTAGCTGTCTCTAAGGCTCTGTGGACAGCTATAGCCCTATCTACTCTACCTCCTTCACAGAGGTGACTTTCCTGAGTTTCTCTCTGTCTTGGGAAGAGATGTTTTATGCAAAGAAATGCCACCATTTCCTGACAGACATCATCCTGGATTCCATCAGGCAAAAGGATCCCAAAGCTATCACAGCCAAGGTGGTGTCCCTGGCCTACCGGCTGTGGGTATGTATGACAGGCCCCAAGCCCTGGTACCCTGTATCCTCTCCATGTATCCCCTAGGCCCTGCAATAAGTAACAAAGAAGACAAGGGGAGGAAGTCGGGGACAGAAGGGTGGCTGGAAGGGCAGGGACAAGAAGGCAGGCAGTTTCATCTGGATCAAGACTTAAGTGTCTTTCCTAGACCCCTGTGAGTTTAGGCCCAGAGAAGTCTCTGCTTTCACGTCACTGAGGGGCTGGAAGTTGTCCACGGCCCTGCCTGACTGCAGGCTCTCCTGGCAGACCCTGAACATCAGCCCCAAGCAGTTTGTGGTAGATTTGTTGGCCATCACTGGCTTCAAGGATGACCGGCACACCCAGGAGCATCTGTACAGCTGGGTAGAGGTAAGGCAGCCCACTTGCACATGTGGGGAATGGCAATTCTGTGAATGGTTCATATGAATACTGTCTCTTGCTGTACGAGGGCCAGGCCAGTGTTGTCCAGAAAGCTAGGCAGCCAGTTAAGCCACTGATCCATCTCAAGGAGGAAGATGGATAAGATTAACTAATCCAGACTCATTTAAAAGCAACAGTCAGCCAGGTGTGATGCAAACCTTTAATCCCAGCACTTAGGAGGCAGAGGCAGGCAGATCTCTGAGAGTACGAAGCCAGCCTGATCTACATAGGAAGTTCCAGGCCAGCTGGGGCTACAGGGAGACCCTGTCTCAAAAAGACGAAAAAAAAAAAAAGCAACATTTAGGTAATTGGTTTTTATAGTTTTCCTCCAATGATACCAATCACGCCCTCATCACTAACAATCCTATCTATACTAGAGAAAGCATATACCAACCCAAGCCTATGAACATGAGAGTTAGGCCTTTATGATCACTGACACCCAGGTCCCCTACTTAGCTATAATGTCATCATTTCTATGTTTAAGTTCCTTTAGAGCCTTTTTTCATACAGGCTCTTTTTAGCCCTGGCTGGCCTGGGCCTTGAACTTACTATGTAGTCTATCTTAGGCTGGCCTCGATCTCAGTTATCTGCCTGCCTCCTCCACCTCCCAAGTGCTGGGATTAAAGGTATATTCCACCATGAACCATGCCCAGTCCTCTTTAGAGTACTTTTTTTTGGGGGGGGTCTCTTTGAGACAGGGTCTCCCTGTAGCCCCAGCTGGCCTGGAACTCACTATGTAGACCAGGCTGGCCTTGGGCTCACAAAGATTCACCTGTTTCTGCCTCCCAAGTGCTGGGACTCTGCCTCCCAAGTGCTGGGATTAAAGATGTGTGCCACCATGCCTGACACTTTAAAGCATTTTCTAAAAACATTTTTATTTCATGTGTACGATGTATTGTCTGTATGTGTGTTAAGTGCACCCATGTCATGCAATGCCCGAGGAGGTCAGAAGAGGGCATCAGATTCCCCTAGAACTGGAGTTATGGATGGTTGTTAGCTGCCATGTGGGTACTGGGAATCAGACCTGAGTCCTGTGCAAGAGCAGTCAGTGCTCTTAAACACTGAGCCATCTCTCTAATCCCTACAGAATTTTTTAAAGAGCATTTTTTGTAAGGAAAAAAAGTTTAATAAGGGCAAAGGAATGAGCAAGGTTTAGATTTTTCCTGTTTTTTGTTTTGCTTTTGTAGTACTGGGGATTGAATCCTAGGCATCATGCAACCAGGCAAGTACTCTATCAGCCACCCTCTTGTTTTAAATTTGAGAGACAGGGTCTAGATAAATTGCCCAAGCTGATCTTGAACTCATTTTGTAGACCTGTCAGGCATGATCAGGGTTTTAATTTTCTGATTTCTTAAAATAACTTCAGAATTACATGGAAAGATTTACCTAATTTCTTAGTAATCTGGCATTTTCTTTTGTTTTTGTTTTTTGGTCTTTTTGAGACAGGGTCTCTCTGTAGGCACAGCTGGCCTGGAACTCAGTATGTAGACCAGGCTGGCCTCAATCTCAGAGACCCGCCTGCCTCTACCTCCCAAGTGCTGGGATTAAAGGCATGCGCCACCACACCTGGTTCAGTAATCTGGCATTTTAATAACCAAGTGCAGTATTATAATGCTATTTACCTTAAACATGACTACTCAATTACTAGTAGGTCTCTGGTTAGTCTGTTGCTTATAAAGGTAAAGTCAGCTTACATGGTAAAAAGTGGAGATCAGTAGCAGGGAGCACACTTTTGACTGTCTGGTCTTGTGCTCAGTTCTCTGGTAGCCAGAGCTGTGTGAGATACTTTGGGAATAAACTGAGCCCTAGAGTAACAACAGTTACCTATAATGGGGCTTTCTCCAAGATAGGGAGCCCCACATAGAGCTGGTACAGGCGACTGGCCTAGAAATCAGGGATAAGACAGGTGTTTCCTTGCAGCTCACACTGCCTTTCGCCAGGAAATATGGCCGCTGCATGGACCTGCTCATCCAGAGGGGCCTATCTAAGTCTGTCTCTTACTCAGTCCTAGGCAAGTATTTACAAGACGGCTAGGGTACCAAGATGTTGGTCCCACAGATCACCACTTGCCAAGGCTTATTTTAACTGTGGAAATTCCCAGAATGCATGTGCCCAGCCCAAGGTACAAATCAGTCTGTTTTTTATTATAAACAAATAAAATGTTAAATCAAAAGATGAAGGCCTAGACTTCTTCTCTAAGAAGACAATGTCCAAATGACCAGTTAAACAATAGTAAACAACTCTAACCGAAAACTGTTCAAAAAGCATCGAGTCAAAATGACCAACTGGCCCAGAAAACAAGGGACTGGAGCTAAGGAACCAAGGCAGGCAAGGATAAAGACCCTATAGAAACAGACTGTCCTCTGTGTTTGGAGAGTTCAGCATTAAGGCCAGGGGTTGAGAAGCAGCTGCTGGGAACCCACCTGTGTCCCTCAGGACCTCTGAGACTTCCATGCTGCCTTACCAGCCTAGAGTTTGGAAATACCCAACTTCTGTCCTAGCCTTTCCTTAATTTATAAACTGGGGCACTGGCTGGAGAGGAGACAGAAGAATCCTAGAGGCTTGGGATTAAGGACTTTGTTTACACTCTGTAGCCAGACTTCCCTGGAGAGGACCCAGGTCAGTCAGTTGATGGTTACAGGAAGGGTAGTCAACAAGGCTTCACATGTTAGGTATGAAGGGTGGCCCAGGTGCCAGCCATGCACTGGTTACGGCAGATCCAGAGGTGCGATGTTCCATGGAATTACTGGTTGCTGGATCCACTGTTCACCTTTGAACTTGGGCTCAGACCTGTGGTTGGTAAGTCAGGCATGAATGCTTTGCTTCCCTGGGGTTCTGGGAGTGAATGGTAGGGTCCTCTGGGGAATGGTTCTGACCCATCCTTTAACAGCTCCTCTAAAGAAAAGGCAGCAATAGTCCCAGGGTAGGATAGGGAGGGGCTGGTGGGCATAAGGTAAAAGATGGCACTTACATAGGACATGTCCTCAAGGCCTCTGCCCAGGACCTGCCCTGACACACGGCTGCTATCAGAGCCGCTGGAGCCACTGGCTGATGGGCACTGGGATGAAACCTCTGAATCCTCAGGAGCTAAGGAGGGAGATTGAGTGAATTGTCAGCAGGGGCGGTCCAGGCCCAAGCCAGGTCTCCTGCCTCTGAAAACAAGCCCCTACATACTCAAAGAGGGCTGGCTGCCCAACTCCGTCTCAGCCTCCAGTGCTGCTTCCTCTGGGAAGTTGGGTGGATACAATGGCCAGCGAACACCCTGAAGAGCTGGGTCTTTGTACAGGTGCAGATTGAGAGACCCCAGAACAGAGCAAGAGGCACGATCTCCAGGAAGGGAGCCCATGGCCCCCAGATAGGGGTTGTCACAGTCAAATGAGGCAACAGCGATGGAGGCCCGAGAGCGAATTTCTGCATGAGAAAGAGGGACAGAGTGGGACAGATCAGAGCCCAGTCTCAACTGAGATTATCAGGGAAGCACAGGCCAGGAATAAAACAGATCCATATGGGCTCCTTACTCCCACCCCCAGTAGCCTGCCTACTACCTCGGCTCTTTAGTACATAGTTGATGTTTCGGTCATTGATAGCTTCTTCACTAGGAGCAATGTCCCAGAAGGCCTTGTTTCCCATGCCCATGGATGCCATCTCAGCCATGCGCACCTCTGAATGGAGAATAGGTTTAAGTGAGGGCCCTCTGGGCCATATTTAATAAGCCTTTCCTACATATCCATGTTCCAGAAATTAATCATCCTATACCATGATCCTTTCTAGTGTCAGGGTCTCTCCTCCCAACCATCCTTGGGGCAGGTGTCATACTGTCCCTTTTAGTGCATAAGACCCCTGATACTCAGAGAAGACTTTGTGTCCAATGTCAGACAGTGATATTAGGACTTCCTGACTTTGAAGTTCTTTCCACCTGCACTGACCGCTGCTGCTGTACTTCCTCCCTCTTAAGTTAAGCCTTTTCTGGGTCCCTAGACTCTTCCCAAGATCCTAGAGAATACATACTATCTGGGGGCAGGGGAGGGTGAGAGGTTAACATACAAGCTTTTCTAGGCTTCTAGACCCTTCCCAAGCTCATAGGGAAACACAAACTCTCTGGGAAAGAAAGGATAAGCTAAAGTAAGGGCTTGTACAGGGACTTACCCTTGTTGTGGACAGCCTGCCTCCAAAGCAGGCAGGAGATATCAGCTGTCCAGGCCTGTTTGGTGGCCAAGTTGGAGGCCTGCAGCACAAAAGTGTCCCTGGCCTTGCGACGACGGAACCAGATCTCGAAGCGCAGTTTGCTTTCCCCACAGGACTCAGTGAGGCCAAGGTCTGCCATCTACATAGTCAGAGGAAAGGGGCTTAGTGGCATAGGTGGGAGACAGGGGCAGAGGCCAGGGTCACATGGGCCTACCTTAAAGGAATGCTTGTAGGTAAATATGTCAACACCTGCAGGCCCACGGCGAGGCTTGCTGAAAAGCAGCAGCTCCTCAAACAGGAAAACACGACGAAGGGATTTGTGGCGCCCAGCACGCACTGTGAACTCATCTTGTCTTACCAACTGCCCCTGTTCTTTGAGGTTAACCTGCAAAGTTGAAGTCCAGTAGATGGCCAGCCTCTCCTGCCTTCCTCTTCTGCATCCACAGTGCCTCCCCACCATGGCCTAGGATAACTCACATCACAGCCCTGGATGGCATCCATGGCTAGGAGGTCATTGCCATGTCGCAACTGAAAGTGCACAAGGCTCTGGGCTGCCTGTAGGGCACCCAGCTCTTGTGCTGGGCCCCCACAGGCCCTTGTCAGCTCCTGCAGCAGTAAGGCATATTTGCTCATGCGCTGGATGGGCTTTAGCAAGTAGGAGGCCAAGTCCAGGTGGTCTCCCAGTGCTTGCTGCTTGTTCTGCCAGATAAGTGGAGGCCATAAAGAGGTTTAGAGCATGCCACCTGTGCCCCTGTTCTTCCTACAGTCTCGAGTTTGCCTACCTTGAAGAAGGTGTGACCATAGCTGCTCATCAGGGAATCAGAGCGAGGTTTGTTCTTGCTGTAGAGCGCATACATCCCAAACTGCACCCTCTACAAGAATAGACAGCTTAGCCCAGGTGTTAGATGGCTGGTTCCCAAAAGCTATCTCCAACCTTATCCACATAACTCTTAGCTTGAGAGGACAAAAAAGCCAACAGGTAGCTCAGGGGTGCTCCCCACCCCTGCTGATCCCACTTGAATGAGGGCAATCTAGCAAGAACCAGTGCTGTGCAGAGAAGGTTTGTCTAGGCTCTGTCGGAAGAAGTACTCCCTGCTGCACCCGGGCTCAGACAGCCTCCGCATTCAGCTCTGTCCCTCCCAGGGCTCTGAGAACATCACTGCGGCACTCACCACACTCAGCTATGCTCATGTAGTCCACCAGGTCTCTTTCCTGAGGTGGAACTCACTACTTTTCCTCTGGCCTCCACTCAAACATCTGCTTCTCTCAAGTGGGAACTCCGCCCCAATTGTAATTCATAGACAACTATGCTGCTTATTTTCTTCCCATCCTAAAGTGTAATCTAGAATGGTCTTTTTTGTTTGTTCATCCTCTCATACTCAACTAAAAACACCCTAAGATGCAGAGACTGTGTGTTTCACTCATAGCTGTATCCAGCATAGGGCCTGGCACCAAGCATGTGTCCAACAGCTCTGCGGTGTGTGGCTACCAGCTGGGCTCATGTTTCCTATGGGGCTTACGTGGCGCAGGAAGGCATAAGCCACTCGGGGTGGATGCCGGGTGCAAGCCTCTAGCTCACGCAGGAAGAAATGGCAGTGGAAGTCCCGAAGTTTCTCAAGGTTGCCAAAGAGCTGGGCACTCTGGCCACGAAGGCCCTGGGGCACATCAGGTCGATCTAGCTCGGGGAAGTAATTCTCCATGGTATAGTCAAGGGCTCGGACATACTCACGCTCTGTGGCCACCATCTCTGCCAATACCAGCTGTAGCCTATGAGGGAGGTAGAGTCAGGACCCCAAGACATCTACCCTCCACTGACTTCCCTTCCCTGCCCACTGCCTGTACCTGTTGGGGCTCCTGAGGTCAGAGCTGCCTGGCAGAGGCATAGAAAAGGATGACCTGGGCTGGGCACCTCCTCCAACCTTGGGTCTGTGGCAGTCAGCAATGATGGCAGCACAGTGGCTGCGATGGGCAATCTCACCAAGATGCCCCAGATTCCGATCAACGCTGTGGGCCTTTCTCATTGGAGGGACGGTGGGTACGGCAGGGGCCCGGCTGACACACAAGGTAGCTGTGTTTGGTGGTGGTGGCTTCAGTGTAGTCTCTAGCTTCTGGTCCAGGGCCAACCAGGTGTCCTGGCACTGTGCCCAGGCCCAACGACATTCCTGGCGGATGCCTTCTGAACCCAAGCCTGTGGCCAGAGCCCACATTTTCCGGAAGTGGGCAGGAGGTAAATCTGGGTGCCTAGTCCAGTGCAGCTGCAGCCGCTGCTGTACAACCCCTGGGCACTCCTGCTCCAGTTCTGTCAGTACCCGCTGCCCCTCCTCAGCCCATGTTGAAGCCTACAACACCAAGGCCACACAGGCATGAGAGCAGGACCCCAGCATGCCAGCAATACGTTCTGCTGCTCTGTCCCACCCACTGGCTGGCCCCAGGGAGGCTGGTCCCAGGTTACAACCCCAGTGGTTGGTTTTGAGGTCAGATTGAAGGCAAGGGACAAGAATAGGCGGGACAAGCAAGAAGAGCTCAGATTATAGTGGATCTTGGGCAGCCACTGCTTTGAACCCCACAGAGCCAGGAACAGAATTCCCTCAACCACCTGCTTGAAGAACTGAAACAGCTTCTCAGCATCTGCCAATCGCTGGCGCCGCTGGGCCAAAGCCTTGGAGAATTCTGTCAGCTGGGTTCTCAGGGCCAAAAACCGCTTCCCATGGGGACCCAGTTCAGCAGCCTCCCAGCCAACCAGTGGCTGCAGAAACTTCTCCCCTTGCCTGATCTGCTCCTGGAGAGACAGACTAGACTCAGCTGGCTAGGCCTGGTGACCCAGCTGAAACTCAGACCCTTCCCACTGGCATCTATCATGTCTCCAAGACAGACTTCCCCCTCTCTCAGGCCTTCTGACTATCTCAGCTGTACTCAGCCCTCTCTCTCCTGGGGCTCTATCTCCTCCTTATCCTGCTCTATGGTTCTTCCTGCTCTCTTTTCCTCACCTGGGCTCCTGAGAACAGTGCATTCTCTCCCTGAAATAATCTTATGTGATCAAACCCCAAACATCACCCATACCTGCGTACCCAACGAGTTATTCTCTCCAGCCAGACTCTAGGCCAGTACCCAAGCCCTTCATTCCCTGATGCTCATCTTAAAAGCACAACTAAGACTGGACACATGAAGGCCCTTCCCCAAATGTCCTTATTTCCTCAGTTCTCTCAGGGATAGTACCTACTCTATGCTTCCAACTGTCCTCTCCCTCACTCTCTCATATGGATGTACTATCAAGTCCTACAGACTTTTCAGATTCACTTCCCTACTACCATCCTAGCCAGAGAAAGCATTACAGTTGGCCCTCTGTATCTACAGGTTCTATATCTGTGTGTTCTACATCCATGGATTTAACTAACTTTTCATTCAAAATATGTGAGGGAAAAACTTCACCTATACTGAAATATACAGACTCTTTTTATTATTCCCCAAACAGTATAACAACTATTTACATAGCATGCACATCATGCCAAGTAAAGTTAATCTAGATATTATACTTAAAGTACAAAATATATACATATAGGCTATATCCAAATACTATGCCATTTTACATAAGGGACTTAAGCATCTTCAGATTTAGGTATCTAAGGCATGTACTGGAACCAATCCTACACAGATGCCTAGACACAAATGTATTTCACACCTGGAGTACTGCAACTACCTCTTCACTGGCTTTCCCACATCCATTCTCCAAGTGATTATCTACCCAGAAACTAAGGTCATCTTCCTAGAATATGAATCTGATTATAGAATTTTCTCACTTAAGGGCCAGAGATGGCTCAGAAGGCAAAGTCACTTGCCAATAAACCTGACACCCTGAGTTCCTCTCTGGAACCCACATCAAGGTTGGAAGAGAGAACCGACTTTACAAAGTTGTCCTTTGACCTTGACTAGTGCACTGTGACACATATATGCCCCCCACACACATACACACAAACAGTTTAAATACATTTTTAAAAATTAATTTTCTCACTTCAACTCTTCACTGGTATAAGGCCCAGGGATCTGACCTCTAATCAGTCTTCCAGATGTATCTCACTTTATCTCATGCTCCTCTCCTGCCATAGGACCTTTGAACATGCTGTTTCCTAGTCTTGGTTGGCTTTCAATCCCTAAATCTTTTCTGCATGATTGAACCCAAATTATTCTTCCATGCTGCTTCTCTCCATAGTTCTTATCTCTGCAAATACATATGACTGTAAACCTCTAATTACAACTGATCTCTGCTAAATGGTAGTTTCTAAGAGAGCAAGGTATTGTCTGCCTTCCCTCATTCCACAATCCTAGTCCCTGGCAAGGTGTTCCAAACTTACCTGGGCAACCTGGTCCAGCTCTTGAAAGGAGCCTTGGGCCTGGAGCAGCATGTCCAGTGAGGGTTCCTTTGGCTCTTCCAGTGCTGGCCAGCCCACCTCCTGTAGCCACACTTCAATCTAGATGGACACAAGGAAGGGAAAGCAAAAAAAAACCTGTGGTGTAGTGGGGTCATACCTAAGACCAGGAGCAGAACCCACTTTGGATAAGTTCCCACCTGGTGTAGTCCACCTTCCTGGGCTTCCAGAGTTTGGAGCAGTTCTAGGGTCTCTACTTGCTGGTTGCTCTGCAGGGTCAGCTGGTGCAGCAGTCCATCCACTTGGCCATACAGTTCATCAGCCTTATCCACTGCAGACCTTTGAAGGATATACAATTTTACCTTGTACTCTGACAGTCCCCTTTCTCCACTCTGCCATCCTGGTACTCATAACCCTGGTATGTACAGATACAGTGGGCTGAACTGGGGTAAAATCTGGGATCTGGGCTTGTACCTACCTGTAATCAGGGCTCTCTGATATTCCTTGCTTCAACCTCACCAGCTCTAGGCTTCCCTGACTCTGTAGCCAGGCCAGCTGTGGTGAATCTAACACCTGCTGCATGAGGAAATGTGCCTGCTGTAGCATCTGACCAGCTTCCTGTTATTGTGAGCAATGGGCATTGGTGAATATGTGAGAGAAAAAGGGTCAAGGGAACATTCAAGGAGACTTGGGAGAGGACACTCACTCCAGACTCCATGGGCTGAGGCACAGCCTTCACACTGTCAATGGCCTTCTGGAGCAGGGTACAAACCACCTGGCAATGCTGTTGTAGGGTTTCCAGACGCTATGGATAGACAAAAGCAGAACCAATGTACAGGGCTAGTCTCAGCCTCCTGGGTTCCAGACGACTGTAGCCAGCTTCACCCTATTCAAGCTGACCCAGGAGAGGCTTCCCCCACAAGTCCAGGTTGCCTGCATAATCCCCCAACCCCATCTGGTGCACTGACCATCCGGAAATCCAGCCAGGTTTGGTGGCAGTAAGGCAGGCATCCTCCTAGCGAAGTGGGCAACTCTGAGGTGGGAATGTGGGTCAGTAGGCTCTGATGAGAGGGCAGCTGTTTGAGCTGCAGAAGAAGGTGTCATGATGCAGGACTGGGTGGAGAAAGACCCCTACCTAGCCATCCTAGCCAACTTGGTTCAGTACCTGAAGCCTTGTGGGCATCTCCTCTGGCATGTTTCCAACTAGCAGCACCTGTTGCACAGACCCTGGGGCTGCTTCCTGCAAAGAATAAAAGCTCAGCCTACTCCTGACTAGACACGAAAGGAACAGAAGGGAGCTACAATCCTTTACTCACTTGCAGTTGGCTAAGACCATAGAAGAGGGAAGAGCTTGGGGAACAAATTCTGGCATCAACTAGTATGGTCAGTCCCAGTGCCTGTACTTCGGGCCTGAAAAGTGGACTTCATGTTAATACATGATTCACAGATCCTGGCTCAGCCTCCCAACTTCCTCTCTCAAACCTGGGGATGCCACGTAGGTACAGCAAAAGGCTCAGAAGTTCATGGCTGTTGCACTTGGGATGAGACCAAGCTGGGCTGTGGGCACACAGAAGCAGCACTGCCCGGCCTTCTACATCATGAGTCCCTGTGGGGAGGAGAAGATGAATACTGACACAATTGGGTTGCCCTTCTTTCACCATGTCTTAGTCCTCCCAGCTACCTGGTAAGGCAGCCATGCCACTGGCCAGCAGCTCCCAGGTGAGGTCTTGGGCCAGGAGGCAGTCAGCAGGCTTAAGGAAGCTGGATCCACTGGGGTCTTAGGAAGGAAAATGGCTTGGGTCTGAATTGGGTCACCCACCCAAAGACCCCTCCATGGACCAGGGTTTCAGTAGAGTCAAAGACCTCCTAAAATCTCAGTGCCCACCTCCACCTCCCTTCCCAGATTTCCCTAGCCCAGCCTTCCTTACCTGCCTCTGGTAGATTTGATGATGACTCTGATAAAGGGTCTCCAAGGTCCACAGGGTTGCTGTCCAACCCCTCAGGGCCAAAGCCAGCTGGCAATGCCCTGCCTGCACCTGGGTCCCCTATCAAACCTCCCTCTAGTTTGGAATTCTCACCCTGTGCCAGGCTGAGGTGGGAGGACATGGGATATAAGAGGTTCTCCACTATAGAGAGGGCAGGCTCCTGTGATTGGGCTGAGGAGCTTTCTAATGTGATCCTTTGGCTGTCCCCTGACCCATCTGCAGCTCTTGGTTCTGGAAGTGACTGAAGATCCCGGAACAAGGGGCTTCCCTGAAGCCCTTTGTCTTCCACTGCCCCTGTTGCTGGTCTTGCAGGACTGGGGTCCTTAACCTGTATCGGGGGAGCAGGTTCTTCCTCTTCCCATGCATCTCTGAAGCTGCATACAGCAAACCTCCAGTCGGTGGCCAGGGCCTGGGAGTCTAGAGATACATCCCCATCCTCAACAGGCCCTTCCATCACTTCCCGGGAAGAGTGGGCCTGCTCTGGGCAAGTGAGTGAGGTGCTGGGCCTTGGAGTAAAAGGCGACTTCAGCTCATCCAGGAACTGGGTTGAAGATGCTCTAGCAGGACTCCATGCCTGGTGAGGGAAAAACGGCCAAGCCTCCCTTATGCGTACGCCCCGGGGTCGCGTTCCCGTGAGCCTTTGCCCAGTGGGCCCTACCTTGCGACACGCCCTCACGCCAGGCTTAACAGCCCACGTGCGCAGGGCGGCCTATTGCTCCACTCCAGCCCGCCCAGCCCAGCCCTGGCCTAGCTGCCCAGCCCAGAGCGCCCCTCCCTTCTGGGTCACCTGCACTCACACCCCTGGGGCTCGGTGCGGTCAACTGTGAAGACCGAGAGGTCTGGCCAGAGCTCTCGAAGGAACTCACGCACGCAGCCTCGACGGTGGGTACAGCGCGGCCGCCCAGCGTCCAAGAGCGCCGCCTTCTGGCGGTGGGAGGGAGCTCAGGGCGACCGGGGCCGCGGCGCCGCTTCGCCCTCTAGGGGCTGGAGGACGGAATCACAGCTTAGCTGGTAGGTCCCGACTGCGCGAGCGTGCGGATCCAAGCCGTGCAGTGGCCTGGCCCCACGGGTCAGTTCCCACTCCCAGAGCCCCGGGGACGCGGCGCGCCCTCTCTCCAAGTCTCGGTGAGCCAATCGCAGCGGCGCTCATAGGCCGTTCACTGTGCCCGCTACCCGACCTGCCCAGAGGCTGAAAAGATGCCTGAAAGGGTGAGTGAGCTGCGGGCCAGCCAGAGATGGAGAGGTGACTCTCGCATCCATCAGAGGAAGTCCTTGTGGGAGGGAGAGCAAGGTGCCTCACCAGCCTCCTGCTGGGACATAGGCATCCCTCACCAGCTCCCCCACCTCCCTGAAAAACAGGGACCACTCTTTGCTCACCCTCCCCCCCAAGTATGGCCCAAAGGAGACATATGTGTACCCAGGGTTCCAGGAGACGCCCAAGAAAGAGACTCCTTAAGCCCAAAGCAGCTGCTTGTGGAGTATCTTCATGGAGAGTGGGAGGGATCCCCATCTCTCCTTCAGGTCCCCAGGCCTACACACACCACAAAACATATTATGTGGGGTGTAACTCAGTGGTACAGCCCTTGCCTGGCTTGTAGGAGGGTTCAATGAATAAAACAAACAAAAACACCGTTATCGAGTTTCCAGAGACTGGGTGTGTGATCCTATGACTGAATAGTGCTGCTGGCTGGGGTGGGAGGTGGACGTGGCAGTGAGGCCTCTGGGTGAGAGTTTGACCCAGGACTGGGAGAACCCACCAGGCCCAGACCCTACATCTCCTTAAGTTCTCTGGAATCTCTTTCCTGGCCCCCAGAAAAGTACAGCTAAGGAAGCTGGGGTCCTGGAGACAGAGAGACTAGCTGGGACATGGTTCCATCACTCACCTGCTGTACGGAGTTCCAGAGATTCTCTTCTCTTTGCACCTCATCTTCCTGACCTGTAAAACAGGAAAGTCATTCTTTTGTCCCGGAATTGCCAGATGGACTGGGGAAAACCTGATGTGTCAGATGTCTTGTGTTCATGCCTGGCCCTCTCAGTTCACCCTTAGCCAGGGGACCTTGAACTGATGAAAGGTGCTTGAATAGCTGGGAGATCATGCCTAACACTCAGCCTTGAGGTTTTAAGGCCTTTTGGAATATGTGGGTCCAGCCTGACGCTCTTCCAAATTTGTGAGGAAATTATAGGAAAGTTAGCTCTGTGACCAGAAAAAGGCACCTAGCCCTTACAAGTGTCCTTGGTCCCTGTGAGGAGAGGACAGTGAGCATAATGCCTTCTCTGGCCCTAAGATGGCACTTCCTTCAGGACCCTGGACATAGCTGCAGCCACAATGGGAGCAAGCAGTACTGCTACCCATCTCAGACTCTAAGGCAGATATTGAGGAGGAGCAAAGGTCAGGACTGGCCTTGAAGTTGTCCTTCTCTAGCCCCAGCCCCCAGCCATGTCTTTATCCCCTCCCTTCTCTAGCCTCTGTGAGCATTGGGTCCAACCTTGGCTTCCTAACTCCGTTCTGTCCCAGGCCACCCCCCCTGACTCACTACCTCTCCCTCCCTCTTCTCTGCTGCCCACCCCACCCACCAGCCAGGCTCCTTGGAGCCCTAAGAAAGACTCCTAGCAGGCGCATATACCCTCCCAGTGCCAGAGGCAAAGAAGAGGCATCAAGTCACAGGTCCTAACTTGGACCTAGCTTGGCCCTCTGAGCTCAGCAGGCAGTTAGGAGAGGGTGCACGCATGCCGAGATAGAGGCAGGCCTAGGCTGTGGTTTTCCCTTTCCACGTAGAATGTGCCTTGTAAGCAGAATGTATGTTGTCCACTTTCATACTTCCAGCTCTGCACATCAGTCCTGGCACAGAATTAATGTTTAGGGGTGTCTGAGACTGATCACACTGCCCCTGCTCCCCATCCGTGAGCCACATAGAAGTCAGAGTCATTGATAGAGGCAGATTCAGAGGCTAAGCCTAAAAGGGAGAGAGAGGAGAAACGGGGAGCTGCAGGATACACAAATCTGGGATGGTAAAGGCACAGAGAGAAACAGGGACAGACACTGGCCTAGTGAGGAACATTGGGGGGCTGGGCCTGGAGCCAGCTTGGGGTGGCTGACCACAGCAGGCTCTGTGGGCTGAGCTTGCAAGACTGAGCAGTGACTCATGGAGCCCATCTCTGACTCTGCTGGCAGCTGAATCTACTCAGAGTGGCCTTTTCCACTGACATCATAGAATGTGGATAGGCCTCCCTCCCCTGCCCCTTTCCTAACCTTCCCTCAGCCTCTCCCTCCTTGCCAACATGAATCAGTCAAAAATAAAATGTCTCTGGGCTTCATTAGGCTTGGAAATAAGAGACCAACAGCTATTTATTTGCCCCATGCAACCTTAAGCTTGCCACACTCTTCTTTAGCACTACCCCAAGCAGCAAAGACAGCCAGTGCCCCAAACCTTCCAGACCTCTCTCATCTTTGACTTAAATGGAGCCCAGGCTCCTTGGTATGGCATTCAAGGCCATCCGAAAGCATCACAACCTTTTTACCCAGGTCAGAGACTAGCCTCAGAAACAGCTGACTACAAGTCTCCTGGCACATACATACTGTCTTCTCTGACTGGAAGGCCCTCATCATAATTAAAATCCTTCCTCTTAGCCAGGTATGGTTGTACATGCCCGTAATCTCTGCAATGAGGAGGCAGAGGTTGGAGTATCACTGTGTTTTAGGCCAACTTGATCTACACACAGAGTTAGAAAGTTCCAGGCCAGACAGAAGTTTATAGCAAGACTCTGTCATTGTCATCATCATCATCATCATCATCATCATCATCATCATTTTATTTTTACTAAAGCATAGTGGGAGGAGGAGCCTGGAGAGAGAGTTCAGTCGATAATGTGCTAGATATGGTGGTACACACTTGAGATTATCAGTGCTGAGGAGGCAGAGACAGGCAGATCCCTGGGGCTCACTGGCCAGCCAACCTCACCTACTTAGTGATCTCAGGCCAGTGAGACACCTGTCTCAAGTAGATGGCTTCTAAAGAACACCACCCGAGGTTCTCTCTCTCTCTCTCTCTCTCTCTCTCTCTCTCTCTCTCTCTCTCCTCTCTCCTCTCTCGTCTCACACAGACACCCTCCTTCAAGGCCTGGATATAGCATTTCTTCCTTCATCAGCTCTCTCCGTTCATCCCAGGTAGTGTGACCATTGTCCTGCCATTTTGCCCAGCCAGGTGGCCAAATGTGGACAAGCTCTTGACTTACTTGCTCTCCTATAGAGCAGACATCTGCCTGCCTTCCCAACCCCCGAAAGCTGTGTTCACCAGCCCTTTGAACCTCCATAGATCTGCTGAATCAAAACCCTTGGGCTAGCTAGACATGGTGATGCATGCCTTGAATACCAGCACTCAGGGAGGTAAAGGCAAGCAGATCTCTGTGAGTTTGAGGCCAGCCTGGTCTGTATATTGAGTTCCAGGCCAGCCAGGGCTAACATAGTGAGATGTCTCAAAGCAAAAGCAAAAACAAAAACTTGGGGTAGGCCCAGGAATTTGTATGATTGACAAGCTCCCCAGTTATCCCAACACCAAAAAGTGTTGGAACGGCTGCCTGTTCCATCTTCTTTACCTACTCTGAGCTGCTAGAGTAGCCCCCCCAAAGCCCTTCCATCTCTCACGTTTCTTCCTACAAATCCACTCACTACCCGAGCTTCCAAATAACTTCTTTCTCCCTTTCCTCCCTTCTCCCTCCCAGATCTCAAGGTCCCAAAACACTCTTCATGTACCTCTGCTTTGTAATATGACCTGAATGAATGCAAATATGTATGATTCCTTACCACCCAGTCTGGGTATGGACAATCACTCCCCATTTTATTATTAATCCAGGCAGCAACATTATGAAGTATGATTGTTATCCCATTTTAGAGATGAGAAAACTAAGGCTCAGAGATTATGTATCATGTCCAAGATGATATAGCAAATAACAGCTGAGACTGAGTCCAGATTAATTGTTTACTACCAGGTCCTTATCACTGCCAGCTGTTAGCAACTTGAAGGCAAGGTTAAGGTTTACCTGAGATACCCTCACCTTTTCCCCATATATGGCAGAGAAAAAGTAAAAGTCAACCAAGTTTGCAGGCTTTTGAAGTGTTCCAAGGTCCTCAGACCCAGAGACATGGAGATTAGGCTAGTGATTATTTAGGGCTATGGAGTGGGTGGGGTGAGGCGTGACTGCTCATGAGTACAGGACTTCAGGGGGAGATAATGAAAATGTTCTATTCTTATATTATGGTGAGAGTTGCACAGCTATATGAATATATTAAAAACCCTTAACTGTACATTTTAAACAAGTGAATTTTATGGTATTTTATCTCAAAGATGCTTTTTTAAAAATTCTTCAGCCACAATGGGAATTGGATTTGGAAAGTACTGTTATCTAGAGGTTTCTGGACCCACACTGTCTTGATGTCTCATAAACACTCAAAGTAACCAAGTCCCTTGAGATTGCCTCCCACCTGTCATATACAGAAAGACACTTTTGTTCATTTGCTCACAACTATCTTAAGTTTTCTGGAAATGTTTCTGTGGCTCTACATATACTGGCTTGATCTTTAGGCAACTTAGACCTTGACCTCTGGGGGTTTCTCTCCTTGCTAGCGTTTCTCGTTTTATAGATTCCCAGTTCTGAAATAGCCCCCTCCCCAGCCCATAGAGTGATCCCCTAGATTGCGACACCATGCTCCCTAAGAGGACGATATTGGAAAAGTACTGGAGAGGACAGGAGAAACTAACAGCCACTGTTCCCGGAAGCCCTGGAGCAGGCAAATGCCTTCTTGCCCTGAAGCCCCCAGACAAATGGACAAAGGACACTCATCCATCTGAGAGGTGTTTAATGTATCTTGGGTCCAAGGTACAAAACACAAGGCAGGGGCTAACCCCAGGAAAGCCACCTGCTACTCAGTTAGCTGCCCCCCAGCACTGTAGCCCAGCACCCCAGCCCTCACAGCAGTGGTGCTGTGGCTCTGGGATACCTAGTTCCTTTTCTGTTTGGGGAATTTTGAGGTGGTGACATGAGAGCCCAGGGGCCACTTTGTCTCCTCCTCAGAAAACTCAGATCCACACATCAGAAAGTCCCAGACTTAGACCTAGAGAAACAGACTGGCTAAGAAACAGCCCTCAACTAGAGCCTGGCTCAGGGCCTAGGTCCTATAAAAGGAGGCACCATTACCCCAATATCTGGCAGCAAAGGGAAAAGGCTAAAGCAAGATGTGGAGGCAGACTCCCACTATTCAACGTTAGCCAAGCCCAAGATTGAGGCCTGCTCCAATCACTCTGAGGACCAGCCCCTCAAAAGCTTCACTTCCAAGACACTGGCACTGACATGGTGCTGGGGAGGGGATAGAGGACAGGGAAGACCAGCATCCACTGAGGAATGATGCCCTTGCTTTGGGGGCAGAAACAGCTGCCAACAGTGAGTCCAGGAAGATGCCCTAGGGAAGGAGCATCAGCTTGTGGGCCTTACCCCTAGGACTCTGGACTGGATCCTGAGCCAGTTTTGAAATGAAGTGTGGAAGGGGATAAGAGCAGGGAGGGTAGTGAGAAGGGCCCCTGTGAGGACCAGCTCAGGAAACCCTTCCAACCAGCTCCAAGGAGGCCCAGTTGCCACTTCGGTCTAGGCCCCGCTGGCCCCATACCAGGCTGAGTAGGCTCCTCTGCTGGTTGTCTGAGGAATACTCCCCACAGGGGCACCACATCGTGCTCTTCCCCAAGGCCCTGGGCTACAGCCGGCCTCCTCTGTTGAACTGGATACACCAGTGGGAGTTGGCAGTGCCTGGACTAAGATGAGTATGGTCCTTGTGGCCCATGAGGGGCTGCAGCTCCTGCTGTTGGGGGAGGTCAGCACTACTCTCACTGCGAGAGCGGCCAGCTTTGGCCAAGCTTGGGGGGAAGGCAAAGCTAGAGCGAGGGTCAGCAGACAGATCAAGAGGGACCTGGGGTTCTTCAATGCCCAGTGGGTGGGGAGGCAGGCAGGTCAAAGTGGGAGCCTGGGTACAGGGAGGGGATGCCAGGCTCTCCAGGGATGAGATGCTCTGGTTCCAGCCCGTCTGCATGTCCACGGGCACAATCTTGGTGGTTTCTGAGGACACATACACAGCCAGGTCTCCCTGCCCACTCTTCCAGGGTAGCTCCTTCTCTGCACAGGTTGGGGACGGGGGGATGATGCGTGGGCTTGGACACACCTCAAAGCTTCCTGGGGACAGAGAGAGTACACATAAGTTCATTACCAATGCAATGGAATCCTCAAATGCACCCTTGTGGTCACCATATTATATTCATCTGTGTGATTATTTGATAAATGTCTTGCTGAAAGGAAGCACCACACTATTTTTGCTCTCTTTTGTGTTCTAGGACCTAGCACAGGGCTGGGCACACAACAGTTGCTCAAGAAATACATATTGAATAAATGGAAATTAACTACAGCATAAGAAAACCAGACAGAAAAACTGTCTTGTTTCTGATTACCCTCATCAGATCAGCAGAGTCAGAAACTGCATCCTGCTAAGCTCCATCCTGACCATTCAGCACCAGTGAGATACTGGTACTGAGGGTGAAGCCAGGCCAGATTTTGCCGGTGGGCACCTTGTCTGAGCACCTACCACAGCTCTTTGGAGCTGTGAGAGCCCAGGAGCATGCAAACTCAATAGTAAACCAAAGCTGTGCCCACAAATGGGATGGGAGTCCCTACTGGGAGCTGAGATTCCCCAAACTGCAGGCCTCTAAGATTATAGGAGGTCCAGGTTTCTGTAAGAAGAGCTCTCCAAAGTCAAGCTCAATGCCTTGCATATAAAAAGTGCTCAGCATGGACCTGTTCATTGATAAAATCCACAAGAATCCAGTGTTTTTTTGCTTGAGGCAGGGACTCATGCAGCCCGGGCTGGTCTCAAACTCACTATGTAGCCAAGGATAGACTTGAACTCCTAATTCTCCTGCTTTAACTTCCTAAGCTCTGGAATTATAGACAAGTGCCACCATGCTCACCTTTGGAACATTAAAATTTAACAGCCACCAAACCCATCAGTGTTCACCTTTAGAGGATGCTAGGGAAACTAATTCCTTGCTGAAGAGTGAAGGATAAAAGGAAAGAATCAAACACTTATCCATTCTTTCCTATAAGGACTTCACTTCAAAGAAACAATGGTTGCCAGACCACCAGTCAAAAAGCTAAGGGGGAACTTGAACAGGGGCAGTGTCTAAACCCAGTGATCATGAAAACAGATATCCAGTTGGTGACATGGTGTTTCTTTTTTATTATTATTACTTTAAAAATTTTATGTCTATGAGTGTTTTGCCTGCATGTATGTAAGTGTACCTTGTGTGTGTAGTGCCAACAGAGGGCAGAAGAGGATGTTGGATCCCCTGGAACTGTAGTTACAGACAGCTGTTAGCTGCCATGTGGGTGTTGGGAACCAAACCCAGGTCCTCTGTAGGAGAAGCCACTGCTCTTAGCCACTGAGCCATCTGCTCAGCCCTGATGTGTTTCTTGATGTGGCAAATAAGTAGTACACCATTACCAACCATGAGGTATTCTTACAAAATAAAATCAAGGGGCTGGAAAGATGGCTTAGCAGTTAAGAACACTGTTCTTGCAGAAGACTCGGGTTCGAATCCCAGCACCCACATGGCAGCTAACAACTGTCTGTAACTCCAGTTCCAGGGGATCCGACAGCCTCTTGTGACCTCCGCAGGCATTGCACAACACGGGTGCACTTACCTACATGCAGGCAATACACACATACATAGATAGAGTTAAAGGAAATGTAAAAGACAGAACATTATAATAAATGACATTTGAGGAGATGCAAAAAACAAATCTAGATAGGGAAAGACTGCATGACAAATAACCTGGCTTACTCAGTAGGTATATTGCAAGGATAAAAGGTAGAGGGAATAGATTACAGTTATCCAGACTTAATACTACTGACATTTTGAGACAGCCACTTGTTTGTCATGGAGGCTACTCTGAATTGCAGTATGTTGAGTAGCATCCATGGCCTCCACCCACTTAATGCAAGTGTATTTGCAGCTCGGACAATAAAAACCTCTCCAGATACCACCAAAGTCCCCTATGGAGCAAAATCTCTGCACTACCGTCCTCTTGAGAACCACTGTAAGAGGTTCAAATGGGTTTATCAACTAAATGTAGTACGTGGGTCTAAGCTGGATTTTTACTTGTTCCAAACTTCTATAAAAGAGCTGGATGTGGTAGCACATACCTGTAATCCCAGCACTTGGAGGCAGTGGCAGGAGAATCATGAGTTTGAGGCCAGCTGGGCTACCTAGTGAGCTCAAGGCAAGCCTGAGTTATACAGTAAGACCCTGCCTCAAAATAAATAGAGAGAGAGAGAGACAGAGAGAGAGAGAGCGCCAGCCTATAAAAAGAATCCTTAGCTGGGTGTGGTGGCACAAGCCTTTAATCCCAGCACTCAGGAGGCAGAGGCAGGAAGATCTCTGTGAGTTCAAGACCAGCCTAGTCTACATAGTGAGTTCCAGGACAGCTGGGGATATAGGGAGACCCTGTCTCAAAAAATAAATAAATAAAATAAAAAAGCCGGGCGTGATGGCACACACCTTTAATCAATGAATAAATAATAAAAAGAACCATTATCTTTTATGTTGAAGTACTTGTTAATAAAATTATATATTTGAAATTTTCTTCATAAGAACCCTGTGGAGCAAGCATCATTGGTGGAGGTTTAAGTTAAATAAGATGAGCTATGCGTAAGTAATCACTGAAGCTGGGGAATGGACAGATGGGAGTTTATTTCACTATTCTGTCATTGCATATTTTGAAATTTTCTGTAATAAACTTTTCTAAAGTCCCTGAATACTTGAGCCAACTAACAGTGAAACCTAGTATTATGAGTGTGCTCTCCACATGCAGAAATGGGTACACTGGTTTTTATCCACAATGATTGCACTTTGATAGCCTCAGGCTCCTTCCCAAGTTATAGGCTCTTTTCTTCTCAGGGATCTACCTGAGGTCAGGTATGTTAAGCATGGGTCACAAGAGAACCTGCTTTTAGGTCTGTATATGACCTTGTGTTCCTCAGACTTAAAGGTAGAGGCTATGGATTTTGGAGTCAAGAGAGTCAGGCTCAAATTCTGGTTGTCATATGATGCTGTACAATTCACAAGTCTCTTAGGCTCTGTGAGTTCTGTTTCTCCATCTTGGGTTTGAGCTAGATCTTATGTGTGAAGTTCTGACAGAATGAAGATGCTCAGTAAATGCTGGCAGTCAATAAACTAGTGAATTAAAAAAGTGAGTTGCTTGAAGCAGAAGCCATATCAGATGGAGGAAACAGCTTGTTCCACAGGGAAGAGAGACAGCAAGAAGTCATTACCTGAGATCTTGCCCTCTTGGAGAACCTCACTGGTGGCTCGAGCCACAAAGATAATCCCTTCGTCATCTTCTTTCTCTGTCTCTGAGCTATCACTTTCTTCTTCCTCCTCAGACTCCACGGTTAGTATCACAGCAGCTGGACAAAGACAAAAGTTGAGTCAGGGCAGCCAACCCAGAAGCTGCTTCTTGGTACCAAACAACCCCAAGCTAGCTCCTGTCCCCTCAGCAAGGCCCATGTTGGCAGAGGGATGTGCATTTTCCTTGGGCCTTTTTGGGGAACAAGCCTAGGGAGCAGGGGCTGAAGAGGAAGGGCAAGAAGATTGCAGAGCCTGAGGAGGCAACCAGAAGGTGCTAAGTCCTCAGAGAAAGCCGTAAGGGTCACACCTTCCAGCTCCCTTGTCCTCAATGTCGGGCCCCAGATCAATTGACACTATGAGTACCTGCAGGGCTGGAAGGCACATTAACACTCAGCTCATAGGGAACTGAATTTTGCAGATGGAACGCTTTGGTTCCACCGGTCCTTTAAGGCTCAGGTCAGTCTTCCCCTCTCTAGGACCTTTTCCAAGTTCTTAGGGCCCATAGTCATAATTAGCAATCCTATCATCCATGGCATAACTGGTTTAAGGAATTCCAACACTCAAGTATTGCCCATCTAATCTGAGGGGAGGGGTCCAGCTCATGGTGCTAAACGCACCCAGACGAGATCCTCCAGGTTCTGTACAATGGGTCTTTTCCCCCTCCTCCCAGCCCATCCTGCTGCTCCCTACTTGCCTGTGTCCTGAAAGCCCAGGTCTCGAGGTTTCTCAAGTGTAGCCTCAGCATTAGCCATACCATCCTTCTGAGGACCAAGAAAGCAAACCTAAGTCTCTGGCCCTGATTCTAACCACCACCCCCTTCCCTGTAATATGGCAGAGTCACAGGAGGAGGTTCTACCATTCCACTAGTCCTTGGTTAGGCAGCTAGAGTAACCTACTTCCTATCAGTCTCTGGATATGTGGGCCTGGGCTGACTGAGGGGCTCCTAGAATTGCTTCTCCAAGGAATCTATCTGCTCTTTTGCCTGTTTTATCACTAGTAGCAAGTGACCCCATGGCCAAGAGGCTGCTCTCCCTCTAAAGGCCTCCCCTTACCCATCTAAGGCCTTAGAAAGATCTAAAGGAGAACCCAAACTACTATAATAATCAAACCCCTGAAGATGATTAAATAAGGGGTCTCCCTAGGCTGGATTCCAGTATGTGAAGGCTCAGAATTGTTTGCTATCAGCCTATAGCCCAAAAGGAGGAGTCCCAGAGAAAAGACGTGCCTTCTTGTGGCCGGCCTTACGGGTTCGCGGCTTGTTCTTGGTAAAGCAGATGTTATGCTTGGTGGACTTGAAGGATTCAAGCCGTCGCTTCATGTTCTGCTGGAAGACCTCCTTGTCCTGTCGTTCCTGTGCATCCTCAGAGATGAAGTGGCGGCCACAACTAGCTTTGTACTGGAAATGATAGCCCCATCCTGCCATGAGACTAGATGCATTGGCCTCCCACAGGAACCCCAGGCCACAACCCCAACTATATGGCCTGCCAGCCCAGCTTTTTGAGACCTAGCCATAGATTGAAAAATAAAACATGGCTGGGCGTGATGGCGCACGCCTTTAATCCCAGCACTCAGGAGGCAGAGGCAGGTGGGTCTTGAGTTCAAGGCCAACCTGGTCTACATAGTAAGTTCCAGGACAGCTAGGGCTACAGCTAGGGCTACAGAGAGACCCTGTTTCAAAAAGACCAAAATAAATAATAAATAAATAAATAAATAAATAAATAAAAATCTATGAATAAAAACAAAACAAAAAAAAAAACATACAAGAGGAACACAACTCTATTCTCAGATCACTAAGAAAACACTCCCCTTTGCCCTGGAATTTATTCCCCCAAACCTGGCTTTCCTTAACCCCTGCTTTTTTTCAGTTCTCTGATCTGAAGTGACAAGGGTCCTGTATTTTATCCCCCAGGGTTACTACAAAACCATAGGGCCATATCCTTTGCATGTCCATTTAGCTCAGTGTGGCCCACACACTCAGCCTACTTGTCCCCATCTATCTATGATCCTCTTTCCAGCTAGTCTTTCCATCTAGCCATTTCTACAACCACACCATGTCACCAGAGCTGTGCTTTGGACTTTCATAACTATCTCTCCTGATAATTGGATCCTTTTGGTCCCCAAACTGTGTACTTAATTTAGAGCTACTCCTTCACCTTCTTCTAATTCTCATAAAGACCAAGGCCTCCATACACTCACCCAGGCTTCCCTTGCTGCCCTTGGCAGCCGAGCAACCTGAAGTATTACTCAGAACATTCCAGGTTACTCATCTTATCTCATTTCTATCTGGGCCCTTTCCTATTCCTCCTATTTTCTGCTTCTCTGAACCACTTCTCAGAACTTCCAAGTCTCCTGTTTGCCTACCTATTCATCTGGAAGTGCCCGTCTCTCCTGGAGTGAAGTAGCCCATCTTCCTCAGCCCTGGTCTTAGCTTTGGGAGACTCATTCCTTCCTACCTCCCTCAGTTCTCAGCTCCCTCCTATTTTTCAACTTTCCTGCATCTTTGCTCCTTCTCTTGCTGTTGGCCACTTCCCCTCTGCTTTCAAGTAAGTGCCTGTCTTTGCTTTTTTTTTTTTTTTTTTTTTTTAAGCACTTCCATTGATACTACTGTCTCCCTTTTGTGGCCAAGGTCTTTTTTTTTTTTTTGTTTTTTTGAGACAGGGTCTTCCTACAGCCCCAGCTGGCCTGGAACTCACTATGTAGACCAGGCTGGCCTTGAACTCACAGAGATCTGCCTGCCTCTGCCTCCCAAGTGCTGGGATTAATGACATGCGCCATCACACCCTCCTGCCCAAGGTCTTATAATTTGATATTGACACTTTCCTTTCTGCCCAGTACTTCCTTAAATATCAGAAATGCAATTGAAGGTCTGTCAGTCCACAGTGCTACCTTCTCCCTGGTCACTGGTCCTGTGACCTCTGTGCAGGCACCAGCCTGGCTGGCCCATGTGTGGCAGCCAGCCCTGCTTCCACCCCAGGCAGAGACACTGTCTGCTACTGCTGCTGCTTTACTGCTCCCAGGTATGTTCCTCTGTATTATTCTTGGCTATCTTTCTTTAAGCGTTCTCCTTAGAGAACTTATCCATTCTCTCAGCTTCAGCCAACCCAGTGCCATGATCTAACACCAGGCATCAGACCAGCTGCATTTGAATCACCTGGGGGACTTTTTAAAAACACGGATTCTTAGTTCCACTCTGTTCTACAAAATCAAAATCTCTGGGGGGGTGAAGCCAAGAATATTCCGTCAAGCTTCTCAGGGAATGCCAATGTATGAGGAGGCCTCTGAATAGACTGCTTCCAAATAGTTCTCTCCAGCCCCATCTCTTGCTTAAGCTATAATCTTATTTAACTGCATGTTATTTCTTTTTAATGACATTTCTGAAAAGAACATGAGGAATTATGGATTGTGTCACAGTACAACTAAGTGGATTCAGAACTACTTGAATAACCATACCCCAAAAATGCTTGGTCCATGTCAGTCTGGAGGAAAGTCTTTAGTAGCATGCCACAGGGCTTTGTCCTCAGCTCTATCCTGTTCAACATTTTTATGATGATTTAGATGGATATAAAGTTAACAGGCTTAGCAAATTTTCAGATGATATGAATCTGAGGAGACATTTGTGGCAGACATGGGATCCAAACGATGGAATGATGCTAAATTAAATAAGACGTTGAACAAGATAAACACAAATTCACTCTAGGTCTTTTTAAATTGACTGTACAAGAACTGAATCGAACCCACTGACCAGTCATATACATACACACATACGCACATACACACACACCACACACAATGATGTACTCTGATGTAACACAATAAGACGTATATAGCAATATTAATTGAATGCCCTTGACTCTGATCAGACCTCCAGATTTAATAGCCAGAAAATTTAAGAGATGGAGGAACGTGTTAACACTGGAAAATAGCAAAATGATAAAACAGAGAAATGATAAATTCTCCAATATAAAGCATCTAGTTTCTTCAATAAATATCAAGGAGAGGGGGAAAAGAAACTGTTATAGTTTTTCTTAATGAAGAAACATATTTATTTCTCAGACACAAATTATGAACTTCTTTTGTATCCTGAGAACAAACCAGCTAGGAAAAAAGATATTTACTGAACACTGACTGGATACTTAATATAATAAGGAATCATTATGTTATAATAACAGTACTGTGATTTGATTTGATTTGATTTGACTTGATTTGGGTAGTGCTGGGCTCAAACCCAGAGCCCCTCTCATGCATGGTAGACAAATATTCTGTTACTGCACTACAGCTTTAGCCTGGTCTCATTTTTGGGGGGAGGGGGGTCTTTTTGAAATAGGGTCTCCTTGTAGCCCCAGCTGGCCTGGAACTTGCTGTGCAGACCAGGTTGGCCTTGAACTCACAGAGATCTGCCTGCCTCTGCCTCCCAAGTGCCAGAATTAAAGTCTTGTGCCTGGTCTGGTCTTTTTTTTTTTTTTTTTTTGGTCTTTTTGAGACAGGGTCTCCCTGTAGCCCCAGCTGTCCTGGAACTCACTATGTAGACCAGGCTGACCTTGAACTCACAGAGATCCACCTGCCTCTGCCTCCCAAGTGCTGGGATTAAAGGCGTGCACCACCACTTATTTTTATTTTATGTGTATGAGTGTATTGCCTGCATGTGTGTAAGTGTAGCTATGTCCTGTGATGCTCGCAGAGGTCAGAAGAGCATTGGATTCCCCTGGAACTGGAGTTACAGATGGTTGTGGGTGCTGGGAATCGAACCCAGGTCCTCTGTAAGAGCAGTCAGTGCTCTTAACCACTGAGCTGTCTCTCCAGCTTCCCGGTCTCATTTTTTTAAGGAGTCCTTGCCAGTTGAGTATGGTGTTCATAATTTTAATCATAGCATTTGGTAGGCTGAGACAGGAGGATTTCAAATTTGAGGCCCACCTGGGCTACAAAGCAAGATCCTATCTCTAAATAAAATAAAACAAAATTTAAAAAATTACATAAAAGTTCTTGCCATCTAGAGATACATAACTTAAGCAATGATATGATATGGTGTCTAGAATCTGCTGTAAGATGAAATGTGGGCAGGGTATGGTGGGGCTATAGAATGTAAAAAATATTAATCATATGGATAATAATTAGTTGGACAATAAACAAGTGAGAGTTCTTTTCTTTTTTTCTTTTTTCTTTCTTTTTTTTTTTTTTTTTTTTTTTTTTTTTTTTTGGTCTTTTTGAGACAGGGTCTCCCTGTAGCCCCAGCTGTCCTGGAACTCACTATGTAGACCAGGCTGGCCTTGAACTCAAAGAGATCCGCCTGCCTCTGCCTCCCAAATGCTGGGATTAAAGGCATGCGCCACCATGCCCGGCCCAAGAGTTATTTTCTTTGATGAAATTTTTCATAAGAAAAAAGCTGAAAGAAAAAAAAAAAAACAACAGTTGGATGTGATGGGGTTTGACAGCCACGAAGCAAGGAATACATGAGGGTTTGGCAGTGTGAGGACAGTATGGGGCCCTAAATTGTGAGCCAAATCAGGGATCCTGGGCTGCAGGAATAGCAAATTCTAGAACTAGGAGGGTGAGAGAGCTGCCTTGCACCAGACAGTCACACAGTAGAACCTTCCATGAGGGTGGGGGTTCTCATGGCCAGAGAAGACACCAGGAGCAGGAGATGCTAGATTGGGAGTAACAGGCCCTGTGTAGGAGGAGCTACCTTGAAACCTCTGAAGTTTACTCTGCAGAAATAGAAATCAAATCAAAAGAAGGGCATGCAAGTTAAGCCAATTCTATCTAAAAGCCTTGCCGGTAACACTGCCAGGAATGGTAATAGCCAAATTCTCATTTTCAAAGGTTCAGGATAATGGGTTGCTGCCCCCTTGTGGGGTTGCAAGAGATCCTCTCCAGGATGGAATGGGTCTTTCTAGGTCCAGAGCACTAGACTAACTCATATTACCTAAAACAGATGTCTGCCCCTCCCAAATTGGCCCCAAAGGCTTCCTCAGTGTCCCTGCTTTCGTCTGTTACCTACTTCTCTAAGCCCCTTGTCCAGTATCTCCTCTCCCCATGGGAACAGTGCCCAGATCCTGTGTGTCCCTCTGCCTCCTGCCAACCAGCTTCTAATCCAAAATGTTTCCCTCTAGAGTCCCAACTAGTTTAGCTCTCAACTCATGCCCTCTAATCTGATGTGCATCCTGCTACCAGAAAAGACCAACACTCTCTCCAACTCAACAGCAGCAAAACAAAACTAAACAAACAACAAAGGATGAAACTCACAGCCTTCAGTTGGGCACCCACGGCTGGATACAAGCTAGCACCAACTGCCTCTTGAGCCTCTCTCTGATCATGGATTCTGCAGATCACCCACCGCCCCCCTCAGAACTCTCATGTCCTGTAAGCTCTCACCCTGCGGCGTGGCTTGTAGAGGCCTCCACAGAGCAGATGATGCATGACAGCATCCTCCCGGTCCCTGCCGCTGCGTACCGTGTCAATCACCTGGAGATCCAGACATGCTCCACTGCCACTCTCCCTCCTGCAGGAGGCAGTGACATGTGTACTGAGGAGTGGGCAGCACAGGCAAAGGGAAAGAGAGAGGCAAAGAGGTACTGACAACTCTTCCCCAGAAGGGATTCAGGGAAAGGACCCAGGAAGAGGACCCAGTGGAGAGCTTGAGAAGAAGACTCTTGGACTCACAGCAGGTTGGTGACAGAGGTCTCTGCCATAGAATTTCGGCTAGGCATAGAGGGTAGAGTGAGGCCTGTGGAGGACAAAACGTGGCCTCCCTGTAGGAGTCAAGACCAAGGTCAGATAGGGAGCAGATGGAGGGTAGCCCAGACAGTCAGGGGAATAGAGATTAACCCTTGTCAACAATTATTGTGATCACTGTTTTGAGCCAGTGTTGGGGATTAAACCCAGGGTCTCACACATGCTGTGCAAATGCTGAATCACACCCCAGACCTTATTTTGCTCTTTTGTTGGCTGGATACTGAAATACTTCATATACTGAATTCATAAAATCTGACATAGGTAGTCTTATTCTTGTTCCTGCTTTCTTTCTTTTTCTTTTTTTTTTTTTTTTTTTTTTTTTTTTTGAGACAGGGTCTCCCTGCAGTGGGGCTGGCCTTGAACTCACAGAGATCTACCTGCCTCTGCCTCCCAGGTGCTGGGATCAAAGGCGTGTGCCACCATGCCCAGCATTCCTGCTTTCTTATCACTGAGGAAACTGAGGCTCAGGCAATATGACTTAGCCTTGCACCGGCCTGTTTGTGATAACAGTTGAACTATATCTGTTGACTCCAGAGTTCACCTGTTTCCTGCCTTTCTATACTGTCTGCCAGACTCTGTCAACATCAGACCAGGCTGGCTCCTGCAACTGTGATTTCATAGAACCATAGAACCAGCTGGGAATTCCAATTCCCTGCCCTCGGCTAACAAGCCTACCTGCCTGTCACCCCTTTCTGCCCTGCTCTGCTCACCATCTGTCTCTCTGCCACTCGCCTACCTGGTAACTGCTGGCCCACCTGGTCCACGAAGCTGATGGCATCTCGGATGTTGAGTCTGTAGTACACATCCCAGATCTGGTCCCGTATACGATAGGCTGATCGTCGCATCAACAGCTGACTCAGGTACTTTTTGTCAAACTGCTCCCACCTACAGAGGATGCCAGGCCCAGCCCTGAGTACCATCCTCAAGGTGCGGCTGGCTGACCCTTCCTCAGATTGGGCAGGGACACTGCCAGCACTGGCCTGGCTTTCTTGGTATGGGGTCTCAGCCAAGGAGAATATCAAGGCTGTCCCTTTTCTTATGGCATTTAGTTTCTGGAGAAAGTCTGACATTAATTAAAGTATTAAAAATAAGAATTACAACCATGACAAGAACTACCAAAGATTTGTCCTAGTCAGGGAAGCCAGAGGAACCCTCCTTAAGGAATCAGTGCCTACGGTAAGATCTGAAGAATGAAGCGAGGGAAGTAAGATGGAAGTAAAGGAGTGTTCTAGGAGACAGAACAGCATATACAATGGTCTCAGTGGCCAGGCTTGGACAGCATGGTGGACCCTGAGACTCTAGAATAGGGCCCATGTAATTACTAAGCAGACCATCAAAGACAGAGCAGAGCATAATGGGGCTGGAGTCTGGCACATGTCAGACCATGCAAGGCCTGGCAGGCAACCCTGGGGAGCTCTGTCTTATCCTGAGAGCACTAGGATGCCACTGAAGGGCTTCAGGCAGAGGTCACCCAGCCTGAACCTGATTGCATCCCTTCTCAGAAGGGTAGCATATCCCCCATGCTGCCTTGACTGGTGGGGCTACTGCTGCTGAAGGAGCCTCGGGGTAGCTCCCTCACCTGTCCCTCCAGTAGTGGTAGCCATGGTGCCCCACAACGTCCTCCACTGCAGCCAGAATGTGGTCAAAAGTCTAGAAGGGGGGTGGGTAGGGGACTAGATCAGGACTCTGCCAAGATAGGAGAAGGGAGAAAGGGACAGGTGGATGAATGGAGTTCTGGTACCCACGTGCTCATGTAGCTCCTGGTTCAAGGTAGGTTTGTGATGCTCACTCCTCTTCACCTTCAGCCACTTGACCAGTGGCTTGATGGTCAAACCCTATGGACAGGCAGGAGGTGAGCCCTGCCCTATTCAGTTCCCTGCTGCCTTTTTCTCCCCCTACTCAGGCCTCAGCTCTGCCTCCACCCAACGCACTCAAGGTCTGGGAAGTCAGGTCCCTGCTTTCCCCAATGGAAAGAGAAGCCCTGTCCCAAAGTGTTCCAAGACTCCCCCAGGGCTTGCTGAACCCTCTCCCCATCTAGTCTATTGGGAACTCCCACCTGCACGATGACTGTGAAGAAGACTACCACAATAGTAGTGGCCACAAAGTAGTCCTTGGCAGGGACCTTGGTCCTGTCCAGTAGGATGACGAGAGCAAAGGCCACAGCCCCCCGCAGGCCCCCATAGGACATCACCACCTGGTCAATCTTGTCCAGAGGGACCAGCCGGAACTGATTCAACACCCACGTCTGCAGTACTACGCCTACAGCAGGAGGGAGGCCAGTAGGAGCAAGGTGTTGGGAGTGGAGGACACAGAGTGGATGGCACCAAACGTGGGCTAAGGTCTGGCAGGGGTTGGGAGAAGTGAGCAATGAGGGGAGGCTTGGGAATTAACAATTATGAAGATTTGGATTGAGGGATGAGTTGTGGAGTGAGAAGGGACAGGGAAGAAAGCAGGGAAGCAGAGGGTGCCAGCAATACCGAGGGCTCGGAAGAACAGGATGAAGAAGAGGGTGCCCAGTACTAGCCCAGAGTCCCAGGCCCACTTAGAAGAGTCCACAGCCGAGATGCCAAGTAGCATGAAGATGACCGTTTCAGCACAGCTGGCAAGGGTTTTCATTGTATATTTGACAGCTGTGCGTGACTTATGGGAGATGTTGGCCTCCACGTACTTCTTACAGCCCAGGCCACACATGGTCACCCTGAGAGAGGAACAAGACTGTAAGTGACGGAGGGTCAGGACAGCTCAGACTCTGGGTCTTAAGCATGCTGCAGGAGGGGATGCTGCCCATTTCAGTGACAGATTATCTAAGCCAAAGCCCAGGGAAGCATGCAGAATACTGGTCAGTGGTAGTCCTGGGATGAGTCCAGATCTCCAGGTTTCCCACTGAATGTCTCTTGGTCTGACTAGCAGACTCTCAGAGGTAACTTTCGGGGTGCTATAGCCACATTAACCAGTGGCATCAGGCTCTGAAGTCTACTTGCAGCTTAGCCTGCACTTCAAGTAACAGAAGTGTTAGCCCTCAGGTGCCCAGGACGGTTATGGGTACCCAGACAGTTCTGCAAGATAACTTGTGGCTTACTGTCCCCTGAGGAGAGGGTGAGGTGCCCATTACCACAAGGGTTTGGGGAAGCCTATGGATTCCTTAAGATCTTGCCTCTACCCATAAAAAGGGTGACTATGTGCAATGCGCATTCCCAGCTACCTGCCTTCAATACCCCTCAGGACTCACGCAAGAATGGCAGAGAGTGAGGCCATTTCAGCAGTGAGGTAGGCTGCATAGGCGAGGAGGAAGACCAGCAACGGCTCGATGATGCGGACCCGCTTGGTGAAGCGTGTGGTCAGGGCCAGGAGGAAGGCAAAGACTAAGCCCACGGCTGCCCCGCCCAAACTGACCACAAACAGGGAGGCTGGGGGAGGAGTGGGTTGTCAGCATGACCCCTGGCCCAGACCCTCCCCAAGCTGGGCTGACAAGACTGTTGCCTATCAAGAAGTAGGAGAAAACACCCACCATGCTCCCTGGGGCTCAGAAGCCCAGACCAGGATCCCTGGGCAAGCTCCTCCCAGACCCTGTTTCTCCATAGAGGAGTAAGAAAAATGAGGCAGCCAGAATAGCCTCCTCTGTCCTGATGTGGGTAGGTGGGACTCAGCAACCCAGGGAAGGCAGACATTCAATGATGGCCAAGTTGGGGGAAATACTGACCGACTCCCTTCATGTAGTCAGTAGCCTGCACATTGGCAGAGCCCATCTCCACAAAGGAGTTGCAGACCTTATACAGCACCTGAATGACAAGAGAGTCAGGAACTAGGAGGAGGCAACAGAGAAGGGGTGGGCTGAAGTAGAAGAAAGCTCAGACCCTATTTCTTCCCCAGTGGCTAGGAGGAAAAGTATGAGCCTGGTCAGATGGCCAGTTGTCAGAACATGGCAGTCTGGGCTCAGGGGTTGGCAGTCCACTGAGCACTCTCACCACGGTAACTGCATCATTGAGCAGGGACTCGCCAAAGACGATGATAAAGAGAGTCTCATTAACGTGCACCTCCTCAAAGACAGCCAGCACAGCCACCGGGTCTACCGCTGAGATGAGGCTCCCAAACAGCAGGAAGTCCAGCAGGCCAGCCTGGACCCTAGAGGCTATGCAGGGAGAGACAGAAGGCAGGCAGTGATTAGTAAAGATGGCTCCGCCTCCTGCATCACACCTTGGGACAAGTCCAGAAGCCACCCCCACTGGTAAAACACCTTCCCTGGGACAAGCCCAGATGCTTCTCCACTGGGAAGAAATAAACCCAAAGGGGACTCAGGAAGGTGAGAAGAGCCTGCAGGTCAGGAGACTTGAGCTGAGCTGCCTAGGTGTAAGGCCTGGCTCTGCAATCACTGTGTGATGTAGGCTCTTGTCACTGCCACATGGCTTCTCTTGGCCATGCCTCTTCATCTGCCTAATTCACAAGATGGCTCCAAAAACCACTCAGGTGGCACTGGTAAAAACTGCATCAACAGTAGAATTGGCTGCTGACTGGCTGTATTAGGGAGGCTAACAGAAGCTTCTCCATGCCTGTGGTTCTCAGTCAAAAGGATGTGGCACATACAGAATTCTCAGCAGGAAGGGGAGGCCTGAAGATGGTATGAAAACTACCGTAAGTGGGGCTTGAATATGGCAAACAACCTCTATGCCTTAGTTTCTCCCAAGGACAAATTGGAAATAACAACATCAACCTCAAAATGTTCTTTATTTAGCTAATACCTAATATGTGGTAAGCAACCAACATTACCTATTATTAGAATTACTATTATAATTAGGATCTGAGGCCTTCCTTTTCCTTCCTGCCCCAAATAGTTCATTCACTTTTACTAAGAAAACCAGATTGGAGTCCACAGCTGGGAATTGTAAGCTTCTCCTTTTTCTTTGGAAGAAATCTGAATTATCAGTATCAGGATTGAATGGATTTATTGAGTCAGGAAATGAAGCAATCAGGAGAGGGCATAAGGAAAAGAACCATAAGAAAATGGAGGTGGAGCTGGGCATGGTGGTGCATGCCTTTAATCCCAGCATTTGGGAGGCAGAGGCAGGCAGATCTTTGTGAGTTCAAGGCCAGCCTGGTCTACATAGTTCCAGGCCAGATGGGGCTACAGGGAGACCCTGTCTCAAAAAAACAAAAAGAGGGGGCTGGAGAGATGGCTTAGCGGTTAGGAGCACTAACTGCTCTTGCAGGGGACTCAGGTTCGATTCCCAGCACCCACATCGTGGTTAACAACCATCTTTAGCTCCAGTTCCAGGGAATCTATCACCATCTTCTGACCTCCAAGGGCGTTACACTACACGGGTACACTTACACATATGTAGGCAATACAATCATATACATAAAATAAAAATATTTTTTTTAAAAAAACAAAAAGAAAAAAGAAAATGGAGGCTAACCACTAGACCTGATACCAAATGAACTTAAGGGGCTCTACTTTCTCATCCATTAAATGAGACAGATAATATCCTACCAGGGCTGTTATGAAGAGACAATAGAAAAGAAAGCCCAGTACAGTTGTTAGCATTTTGTAGATGTAAAATGTGTATTTATTAAAATAAGAACTGGGCTGGGTGTGGTGGCACATGCCTTTAATCCCAGCACTTGGGAGGCAGAGGCAGGTGGATCTTTGTGAGTTCAAGGCCAGCCTGGTCTAACTATTGAGTTCCAAGGACAGCTGGGGTTATAGGGAGACCCTGTCTCAAAAAAGATGAAAAAAAAAAAAAAATAGAACTGGAAGTGGCCGGAGAGATGGCTCAGCCATTAAGAACACTTGCTGCTTTTCTAGAGGACCAGAGTTCGGTTCCCAGCACCTATATCAGGCAGTTCACAATCACCTATAATTCCAGCTCCAAGAGATCTGACACCTTCTGGCATCCAAGAATATCTGCATTCACACACACACACACACATACACACATACACACACACACACACACACACTTAAAAATAAATCTTTAGAAAAACAAAACTGGAAACCATCCTGGCATTGGCTGAGCACAGCCAGGATGTAAGCCCTTCCAGGAATGGTGAGCTTGTCTCAGGGAAGATGGACTGGCAGGTGGCAAGGTGGTAACAGAGGGCAGGAAGCAACAGAGTGCTAATGCAGGCTCCTCAGCCTCAGCAGCCCACACACAGCTGGGAGCCAGGCCCCTGCTCAGCTGTTATGCTACAGAAGCACAGCTCCAACTGGCAGAGACCAAAATTAGGACTGAAGCCTGTCTGGAGCACTGCCTTGCACTCCAGGTAGGAAGGACCTATGACAGAGCTCCCAAGGAATGAATGGTTCATAGGCATCTGAACTTCAGAGCCGGAGAAGGGGGAGTCAGGGGCTAGATCTGGCAAAACGATTTTTTACTTTGGGTTACTCACCCACAAGTCCAGCCTGCTGCAGGCCCCAGAGGGCAACACCTGTTGTGAAGGCATTCCAGAGGGTGCCCACCACAGCATAGGTGAGGATGGCACCCAAGTTATCAAAAAACAGCCGGCTCGGCATGAAATAGCCTGAGTCCAGAACAATAGGAGGGAGCAGGAAAAGGAAGAAGGTCCCTGGCTCCAGCTGGTATTCAGCTTTCTTGGCCACAGCTAAGACAATGCCCCCTAGCACCAGGCCCAACAAAATCAGCAGGCAGCTTTCAGGCACCAGAGATGTTACCTTCCGGGACAGGTGAAACACTGCAATACAAGAAGAGGGCAACAGGTATGAGGTCATGGGACACCCTTTCATACCCTGGCCTATGATCTCCTGTCTTCTAAGTTACCCAAGGTAAGAATCCTGGACCCTGGCACCAATGGAGGAAGAAAGAAATACAGAACTTCTAGAGTCTCCAAGCCTCCAAGGCTACAAACCCTCCATGGTTGCAAGGCCTCTGCTTGCTTCGTTTTCCTTTCTGAAATCACCGCTTCCTCTCAACTCTCATCCTCAGGGACTGACCTCATCTTTCTTTGACCTTTATCCATAGCTATTATCTGAAGTTAAGCAAAGGCTAACCAGTCTCTATGCATAAAATGGCTGAAAAATAAATCAGGCTGCTTGGGTTTGAATACTAAGTCCTCTATTTACTAGTTCTCTGACTCAATTTCCTCATCAACAAAATGGGATTTAAAACAATAGTGATCTCATGGGTCTGCTATGAGGATTAAATAAAACAATCTGGTTAAAAGCATTCAGAGCTGTGCCTGGTGGGGCAGGCCTATGACCAGCTTAGCAAGACTGTCTCAAAATAAAGTCGAGCAGCCGGGTATGGTGGCGCATGCCTTAAATCCCAGCACTTGGGAGGCGGATCTCTGTGAGTTCAAGGCCAGCCTGGTCTACATAGTGAGTTCCAGGACAGCTGGGGCTACAGGGAGACCCTGTCTCAAAAAGACAAAAAATAAAAAAATAAAATAAAAAATAAAGTCGAGGATATAGATCCGTAGTAGAACAATGAATGGTAGAGAGCACTTCCTGCCATTAATGAGGTTCTGGATTCAATCCCCGGTACCACAGGGGGAAAGAAAGAACAAATGTAGGGTCACACACCTGTGATCCTAGTACTTGGAGAGCTGAGGCAAGAAGATTGTTTTGAGTTCAAGATCAGTCTGATTTATATAGTGAGTTCAAGGCTAGCCTGACCTATGTAGCAAGAACTTATCTCAAACAAACACACTCAGCACAGTGATTTATAGTAAGCACCCATTAATATACCTATTAATATACCATTATGAATGTTAATGTATTATTATATAGTCAGGGTTGTTTTACATATATAAGTATATATACCTACCTACAAACATGCGCGCACACACATACACACACCCCCTCTTAGAAGCATTGTTGGCCTCCCAACCCAGTGTACGTATTCTATTATATAGGTTCAGCTTTGTGTATCTCCAAGTCTTCTTCTGGCCTTACCACTTTATTATTTTTATTTTATGTGTATGTGTATATTGCCTGCAAGTGTGTGTATGTCACGCAATGCCTGCAGAGGTCAGAAGAGGGCATCAGATCCCCTGCAACTGGAGTTACAGATGGTTGTTAGAGGCCATGTGAGTGCTGGGAATTAAACCTGGGTCCTCTGTAAGATCAGTCAGTGCTCTTAACCGCTGAGCCATCTCTCCAGCCCCAACCACTTTCTAACTATGTGATCTCAGGCATCTAAACTTCAGTTTCTTTAGCATAAGAAAAAAAAATCACAAAGAGTTAAGATAAAATGATATAAAATGTGCCTAGTATTGTGTGAGACACATAGTAAGTTCTCGACGAACGTTAATTAAATTTGACCCTGGGGAAAAGTAACATATCTATCTCTAGGAAAAGAGAGTAGAAGGAAAGGGCTTCTAATCCTATTGCTAATCCTACCTTTGTCCCCTAAAATATGGTTCTCCCTTGGGTCTTTAGACTATGACTGAACACATCTTTCCCCATACAGTCCCTGAGGTGCAATAAAGGAAGCCTCCTTATTAACCTGTGTGAGTTCTTGTGTCAAAGCAGTGTCCTTTGGAAACTATACCCAAAGAGCCTAAGACTGCCTAGCACACAGTGGACTCTTCATCAATATTTGTTGAATAAAAGGAGAGAGGGTGTTCTAGGAGAACCTGGAAGGTGCTCCTAAATATTCCATCTATCTTTCCCTTCTCTCTGAGGACTTTTTTAAACTGGTAAGGAGTTTCTAGTTGGATGACACCTCCTACAGAGAACTAGAAAAGCACTATCTAGGATGTATTGGGGAAACTACAGTTGTTGCTATATACCTTAAGACAGGAACTCTTCTATAATCCATAGATTTCTCAGCAAACCCAATCCTTTCTCCAAATCTGAGGCTGCCCCTGCCTCCTTACTGCCCCTGCTGCTGAGCCTCTAAGGAGGGTTCAGACTAGTTCTCCTTATCTTCAGTCCCACTTTTAGTGTCCTCTCCTCTTCTTCATCTTCCTCCCCTCAGCATGTATGAGCCCCAGCCCTGCAAATCCAAGAACCATCACAAAAGCCAATTCTCTGGAAGAATCAGGCTCCCTGAAGATTAATTTAGAGTCATTTTCCATTATTAATCCAGGGCTGCCAAGGTGAAGTGGACAGTTCTGTTCCTGCTCAATTCTCCACCAGCAACGTCCCAGGAGGAGAAAGGGGCAAATTCTAGACTGTGGCATTCCCTACAGGAAGGGTGTACTGGTGAGACTGGAGTACAAGCTGTGCCAGCATAAATGGGGAATAGCAGCACTCAGCTATAATTAGTCACCCCCACAGCAGAACCTGCACAACAGAAAGGAGGGTCTCTGTTGGGAGGCAGGGCTCCTGATTGCTCCGAAGAGGCAGGGAAAGCTCTCTCTCTCTCTCTCTCTCTCTCTCTCTCTCTCTCTCTCTGATCTGAAAGCCTTCAGTGTGAGGACTGAAGGAGGTCGGATGTTTGATAGCACCCAGGGTAGTCAGAACACAGTAAAGACCCAATAAAAGAAGTTTCTTAAATCCTGAAGAGGAAGAAATATGAATGGGGGGGGCATACTGAGGCACGGGAAGGTGGCAATATCTCTAAGTAGGGTACAGGGGTAAGCTACAGTAAAAGTGGCAGTTTAGTTTCTGAGGAGAATGGACTCTTAGACGTGGTCTCTAGGGAAGGGCGATTTCTCAAAACCAGTATGCCTGGCTTCTCAGGAGAAAATTATCCCTTCAGTGTCTCCAGGCGCCCTCATAACTGACAGGTTTCTGAGAAGCTGGGCATTTGGAGGAGAGGCCTTACAAGAGGCTTACTGGAGAGAGCTAACTGAAGAGGAAGGGGAGGACAGAGCTGGCAAAAGAGCCCAAAGATGGAGCTAAAGAGAGCAGGGACAGCCCGCTCTTCAGAAAGGCAAATTCCCCGGGGTCCCACAGAAGAGAAGGGGAGGAAGGAGACCCACAAGAGGAGACGCTGGAGCTGAGTGAGAATCGGGATTTGGAGAACTCGAGCCTCCTCAGTCCCCAACAGTGAAAGGCTCCGGCCAGGATCCGGAGACCCCGGGGTTGGGGGCGGGTCCGCCGCCTGCAGCTGGCCTGGCGCACGCACACACGCACTCACCGATTTTGGCTAGGCTGGCCACCAGGATCCACAGGGCCACCAGGTAGGGTGCCTCCACCTCGTGCCACTGCCAGCGGAAGAGCGCCAAGCCTGGAGGGGGCTCGCCCAGCGACCCCGACTCCTGGGTGGGTTCTTCTGTGGCCCCCGCCCCCGCCAGGGGCAGGCAAAGCAGGAGCAGTGTGGTGCGCAGCATTCTGCAGCTTGCCTAGCCGCCCTCCCGCCACGGCCGCCGGCCCAGCGTCGCTGCAGCCGCCGCCGCCTACCCGGCGCCCCCGCGTCACAGGCACGTGGGGTTCGCTCCCCCCAATCCCGGCTCCGATATCCCCAGGCCAGGTCTGGGCTCCGAGACCCTGCCCCGGACGCCACCAGTTGGGATCCCCTCCTTCATCTCCACTAGACCAGCAGCAGCTCCGGAAATTCCCCAGCGTAGCCCTTCTTCCCCGAGTCCTGAAGCCCAGTCCTTCCCAAAGCGCCCCTCGCGGGATTCGGAGCGGTGAGCGACCACCGCCTCCGGGAGCGGCTCGTCGCGGGTAGGACGGGGTCCCGGGGGTCAGGGGCCGGCCCGGCGCGGCTCCACCGCAGCCTGTGCGGGCTCGCGGCGAGTTGCCCGCCCCAGGTGCCCAGGCCCCGGCGCCACGCTGAGAAAACGGCAGGGGGCAGTGCGCCGCCGTTTTCTCCTACCACCTCCAAAACCTGGGACCCCCTTCGGGCCACCGCCTGGTTCTGAGTTGCGCACGCGCAGTGGGCACTCCGAGAAAGCCTTGGACGCTGCCCCCGGCGTGCCCAGAAAGCTCAAGGCCAGGATCGAGCCTATTTCATTCCGGTTGAAAAGGAGACTGTTCTCTCCCGAACCGAGGGACACCGTCTTCCCTTACCCTCAAACTACAGGGAACTCTGTTCACCTTCTCCACGAATCTGAGATCTTTTGGAATTCCCTTTAAACCAGGAACAATCCATCCAACTTGAGGCATTTGACTCTTTTCACCCTATCCCTATACTGAAGACTGTCTCCATTTTCATTCATTCTTCACCCAAGCTGAAGGGAGCATGTGGTACCTGCCTCCTCAAACTGACTCATTCTATTCTTTTTCTAGAAAGGGCACCCACCCTTTTTTCCCACAACTAGAGGGAACTGAATCCATTTCTTCCTTCAAACAGTGAGATCTATTTTCACTTCTTGTTCCAAACTTAGAGATCCTTCTCACTGTTTTCTCCAATTGCGAGAAATGCTTTTACTGATCCCTCAAAATGGGAATTAACCCCGTCTGGTCCCTTTAACAGAATGGCCCAGATAACGGAGATTTATCTGAAGTCTTTCCGCCCAATCTGCCCTAAAATCCCCCCAAGGAAGCGCAGCAGCTTCTCCCACTGTACCTAGAGAAATTCTCTCCGCCTTCGGCTCTCTGCGAGGCGGGGCGCGAGCTCGGGTTTTTCCCGCCCTCCAAGCCCTGCTTCTAACGGGATCACCAGCAAGAACCCAAGCACCGCCTCTGGCGGTGGTTAGGCCTGACCCGCGCCTCCGCCTAGTCTCGGCTCCACCCCCTTCCTCAGCTCCGCCTCCTGGCTCCGCCCCAGCCGCGTCCGGTCCGACCCGGCCCAAAAAGCAGAGCTAGTGTAGTAGAAGCTGCAGCCGGGCAGGGACCCCAAGGTGTGCGGTGCGAGCCGGTGGCAGAGCCATGGCGGGCGAGGAAGAGCGCGGGGACGGGGACCCGGTATCAGTGGTGACTGTGAGGGTGCAGTACCTGGAAGACACCGACCCTTTCGCATGTGCCAACTTCCCGGAGCCACGCCGGGCCCCCACCTGCAGCTTGGACGGGGCGCTGCCCCTGAGCGCGCAGATACCCGCGCTGCACCGTCTGCTAGGAGCGCCTCTCAAGGTGAGGGGGGCGCAGAGAAAGTTGCGTTCCGAGGTTGAGGTACCGCGCCCTGAAAGCCGGTGGGCGGTGCTTCTCAGGGGGAGGCTGGAGTGGGTGCTCTCCTCCGGAAAAGTCCCCGGAGGGGGGACTCTTCAGTTGAGGGGGCACTCTTCAGTTGAGGGGGCATTGTAGAAGGGAAAAGGGAGTTTGAGAACCGCGGCACCCTGACTGCCCTTGAAAGTGAGGCCCACCTGGAGAGGTGCTTGGGGTCCCCTCGCTGCCTGCATGCCAGGGTTGCTGCAGGGGCAGGGTGTCGGTGGCAGTTCACGCTGTTGTGGATGGAGGAGGTGGAGCTGGGGAGGGACCAGTTTCCACCTGCTTCAGGTGAGGTGGAGGCGGAGCTACCAAGAGGGGCGGACTTGGGACGGGCCATCAGAGGTGGCAGGGACTTGGAGCCTGGAGGCTGCTTTGGGCCTAGTCTCGCAGGGGCTGGGGCGGCGGGGGAGGGGCTGGGAGTGCTGGCCTGGGTGAGCAGAGTCCCCCGGGAAATGCCGAGCCCTGGGAGGCTGCACGAGTGGAAAAGCCCTTTGAGTCACCGCCGCCACCGCCTGGTACTCCCCGCCGCTGATGGCCCACGCCTAGAAGGGAGGGGGCGGGCCCGGCTAATTTTAAACCGCCGGCCTGCCCTACTTTGCCGGCGCTCCTAGGCCGACTTTGCTCCGTGCTAGACAGGCCGTTTTCCAGATGGCCAGCCGGACCACCCCTCCCCTCCGGCTCGCCTCCCTCAACCCCCCAGCAGGCAGCTCTTTCCGGCATGCTCTTTCCGGGCCAGGACTGCGGGAGGCGCACGGCCATCCCCCAGGGTTCCCGACCTGCGGGTTAGCTACGAGGAGTGAGGGAGAAGGGAAGGAGTCGGTGGGGTGCCTCAGCTAGGCTGGGAGTTACGCAAACATACCCCTTAGGCCCGGGGTCTCCGCTGGAATGTGCCCTGGGCTCCAGGCCCCCAGCAGCCTGCATTCCTCATGCTTAGGCCAGCCCCGCCTCCTAGTGCAGGCGGGAGGGGTCGGGAAACTATTGGCCTGGGGAGTGGCGGGTGTCCAGGCAGAGCCCTAGCTCTCTGACCACAGCTGGAAGGGTGCAGCGAACTGCCTACCCTCAGAGTTTTGATGGGTTCCTCTCCTATCCTGCCCTGTTCAGAGGGGCCTGGAGGAAGCATGCCCAGCCTGAGGCCACCTGGAATTCATTATTAGAAATAGAGAAAAAGGGGTGCTGAGCTGGAGCTGTGTAGGTGGGCTAGGGAGAAGGGGGTGTTAAACTGAGACCTGTTAGCTTCTAAACTTCTGAAACTCCTTGTTTGGAAATAAGGCCGGGACAGGGTGGTATAGATCAGTGGTAGAGCACTTGCCTAGCATGTGCAAGGCTCTGAGTTTGATCCTTTGTTCCACAAGTACATACATACACATACATACATGCGTACATACATATGGCTGGAGCTCAAGAGGGAAAACTGTATTCCTCTCATTCCCTCACTCTAAAAACATTTCCTCTTCACAACTGGGAGCAGGGCTGGGAGATCAGCTGTAGAAATATGGTTTAGAACCTCTTCATTTAGAAAATCCATTACCAGCATGTTTTTAGCATGTACAAGGCCCATAGGTTCGGTCCCCAGCTAAAGAGGGAGAGAATATGAATGAATATAAAACAGCCTCCCAACCAGGTGCTGTGCCTTGTTCTCTGCTCCCTGGCTGAGGACACTGCCCAGCTCCATCATGGAGGTATTAAGTTTCCCTCCCACAACTCGGTACTTCTTGGTCAGACTGAAGTTTGGATCTCCCACCTGAAGCACCTGAGAAATGCTCCCTCCCTATTGGGAGGATTTGGGAAAGGTATAAAGTTACCTTGCTGTCTGGAGCAGGAACTCCCTAGAGTTGACAGCTTTGCCAGGAATGGTCAGATGCCCTGTGTTGTGCTTGTCCCAAATATAAACTGTGACCACAGACCCAGAATAGAAGGCTGGAGGAAAAGAGACTGAGAATAGGACAGGAGCAGGGACATCAGAGAACTGGGAGACGGGGGGAGTGGTGGGGGAGCAGAGCTCCTTGCAGGAAATGTCAGCAGCTGGTTCCTCCCCAGGTCCTATAAGTGGGTGCTCCAGAGGCTCAGGCATGACTCAGGTCTGCCTTGCTACCTTCTAGAAGGGAGAGATGGTCTGGAAACCCAGGCATCCCTGTTGTAGGCTGTAAGGCAAAAATAAGGGGGAGAGGTTCTCTACCCACTGCATTATCCTAGAGACAGCCAAGAGACCTCTGCCTTCCCACTCTGGGCACTGGCCCATCTTCCCTGCAGACTGTACAACCTCCCAAATGTGTATAAAGGCCAGCCTACCCTCCCTGGGGCTCCTCCCCCACACCCCATTGGGCCTAGAGTTCCCCTGGGGAACCCTTTTTAAACCATTCAGAGTTTGCCAGTCTGAGAAAACTTTGCTCATTTCCTCCAAGTCTAGGAGGAAGCTCCTTGCCACAGCCTCTGACTCATCTCCTAGCTTGGTCTGGGGGAAGGGAGGGGAGCCTGGCAGCACCCTGGTCTAGGTCTAGTGTCCCTAATGGAACTCAGGAGTGTCTTTCCCCATCGTACTAGGGCTCTCTTAGTCCAAGGACTTGCCCTGACCCCAGGGGAGAATTGAACCTTTGATGTTTTAGGTCCTAATTCCAATCTGTCTGTCCTACCTTCCCTTCTGTGGAGGGCTTCAGAAGCCTTTCCTGAGGCCCAAAGACCCTACCATGTCTGGTAGCTCTTAGATGTGTGATATTGCCATCAGCTTTGTTTCCCCAGCTGGCAGTGATAGAAAGGGCACAAGGGTGGCACTACCAGAATATGTCCTGACCCCACTCTAGCCTCTATTTAACCCCTCAAGTGGGCAAAGTAGCTCAAGTGTGACCTGACCTGCAGGCAGAGATACTAACTGAAAGGATTCCCAAAGATTTGTGTTTGTTTCCTGCAGTGCTGAGACTCAAAACCAGGGCCTCATACAGGTTAGGTAAGCATTGCACCACTGAGCTACATCCCCAGCCACCCCTATTTCCCTAGGATTTTGGTTTTCTTTTTTAGGTAGGGTGGTTTTACAGATTGGCTTCAAACTCTCATTCCTTCTGCGTTAGCCTCATGCATGCTAGGATTATAGGCATGTGCCACCGTGCCCATCCCTTTGGGGGTTCAGAGGCTTGTATGGTACTCGGTCGATGAACTGAGCTCTTTAGTCTTCTGCTATGGGAGCCTCTGGCAGCCTTCCTTATAGTCTTCATGTTCCATCTAGCTGGTCCTTCTAAGCTAGAAGAGTGGGTGGCAGCTGGTGATGGACCCTATGACCTAGGTCTTAGCAGAAGTAGACACTGTTTTCCTAGTGTGTGTGCTTGTTCATTTGTATCCCCTTGCTGGAACTGGGAGGACCAGTTTGGGGTATTTGCAGTGTCTGGTAAGCTGAGGAGCAATCTCTACTCGGCAAAATTGTAGGCCCTAGCCCTCAGGCACTGCTTCAGGGTTTTATGGAAACTACCAAGACCCATCCACCTAAGACCTGGGTCATTTAACCCTCCAGTCCAGGCTGTGCTTGCCTGTGGGAATTCACTGAATTCCTTTTTTTTTTTTTTTTTCCCTGTTACTGTTGTTTTGAGACAGGATTTCACTCTGTCCTGGAACTTGCTGTGTAGACCAGGCTGATCTGGAACTCACAGAGATCCACCTGCCTCTCCTTCCTGAGTGCTGGGATTAAAGGCATGCACTACCACAGCTGGCTGTTTTGTTTATAATTTTTTCAATTTTATTTATTTTTATTTTATGTGTATGAGTATTTTGCCTGCATATATTTAAGTGCACCACATACGTACAGTGCCTGTGGAGGCAAGAAGAGGGCATCAGATCCCCTAGAACTGGAGTTACCGACAGTTGTTAGCTGCCATGTGGGCGCTGGGAACTGAACCCAGGTCCCCTACAAGAGCAGCCAGTGCTCTTAACTACTGAGCCTTCTCTCCAGCCTCTTAATTTTTTTTAAGAAAGATCTATTTTTTTGTATTTTATTTATTTTTATTTTATTTTATGTGTATGAGTGTTATGCCTGCTTGTAAGTAAGTGCACCTGTGTCATTGAATGCCTGCAGAAGACAGAAGAGGCTGTCGGATCCCCTGGAACTGGAGTTATGGACAGTTGTTAGATGTCTTGTGGGTGCTGGGATTCGAACCCAGGTCTTCTGCAAGGACAACCAGTGTTCTTAACTACTGAGCCATCTCTACCTGGTATGTACATGTGAGTGCAGGTGTCCTCAGAAGCCAAAGGCGTCAGATGCCCAGAAGCTGGAGTTACAGACAGTTGTGAGCCACCCAACATGGTTACTGGGAATTGAATTCAAGTCTTGTGGAAGAGTAGTATGTGCTCTTAACCACTGAGCCATCTTTCTGGTCCGTTTTTGCTTTTGATTCAAGGTCTCACTATGTAGCCCTGGATAGCATAGAACTCCATATTATAGATCAGGCAGGACTTGAACTTGTGAAGATTCTCTTGCCTTTGCTTCCTGGGTGCTTGGATTATAGTTGTGTACCACCATACCTGGATAATTCATTGAATTTCTGAGTCTTGGCTTTATTACTTTCTTAAAAAATAAAATAGCTGGGTATGGTGGCGCACACCTGTAGTCCCAGCACTTGGGAGGCAGAGGTAGGCGGATCTCTGTGAGTTCAAGGCCAGCCTGGTCTATATAGTGAGTTCCAGGACAGCTGGGGCTACAAGGAGACCCTGTCTCAAGAAGACAAAAAATAATAATAATAATAAAATAAATTAAATGAGCCAGGTATGGTGGTACACGCCCTTATTCCCAGCAAGTACTGGCAGAGGCAGGCGGATCTTTGTGAGTTTGAGGCCAGTCTGGTCTATATAGCAAGTTCCAGGCTAGCTGGGGCTACAGGAAGACCTTGTCTCAAAAAGACAACAAATAAATTAAGTAAATAAATAAATAAATAAATAAATAAATGAAATAAGCCTTAAGTGAGGATAGGTGGTTCATACCTGTAATCCTAACATTTGCCATGAGTCCGAGACTAGCCTAGACTATGCTATAAGACCTTGTTTGGAAAGGAATGAGAAGGGAGAGGAAGAGAAGGTAAAAACAGAGAAAAGAAAACTAGGCATCTTAAGCCAGGCATGGTGGTACAAGCCTGTAATCCTAGCACTTGGGAGGTGGAAGCAGAAAGATAAGGAGTCAGCCTCAGCCATACAGCAAGTTCCAGGCCTACCAGTGCTACATAACTTTTTTCGGAGGGGGGGGCATTGATTTTTTTTGGTCTTTTTGAGACAGGGTCTCCCTGTAGCCCCAGCTGTCCTGGAGCTCACTATGTAGACCAGGCTGGCCTTGAACTCACAGAGATCTGCCTGCCTCTGCCTCCCAAGTTCTGGGAGGCTTTTTTTTTTTTTTTTTTTTAAGTAGTCTATTGTGTGGCACTGAAGAGGCATAATAAAAGCAGGTTTCCTTCCCTGAGACTCATTTTGGTCATCTCATCGAGGAAGTCACAGTGTAGCTATAGACCCATGATAACAGGAAAGAAGGGTCTTCAGAGCACTAGGTTCAGTATTCAGTGGACCAATGATCTCCTAAGAGTCTTTCAGTATGTAATTCTACCCTCTCCATCTTCCTTGTGCTGTGCCCTACATGTTCATCCCCACCAGGTTATACTATTATAAAAAAAAAAAAAAAAAAAAAAGAAATAATGAGGGTGGAATGGACAGATGGCTCAACAGAATGAATTTTAGTTCCCAGTACCCACATTGGGTGACTCCCAACCATATATTACACTTCAGGGAATTTGATGCCTCTAGCCTCCACCAGCACCTGCATGTACATGCAGACACACATAAATAAATAAATAAATAAATAAATAAATAAATAAATAAATAAATAATAAAATTTAATAATAGGGAGAAGGCACAATAGCTCTCTCTATGCTTGACTCTCTCTATATAAAACCATATGTGTGTGAGGGGGTGGATTTGACCAAAAACTTGTCGGCCCAGAGTGATGGCCTGTGCCTATAATCCCAGAAGGAGAATCAGGAGTTCAAAGACATCCCTCAGCTATATAGCGAGTTTGAGGCCAGCCTGCTGGATCATATGAGACTCTGCCTAAAAATCAATCAGTCAATCATCAATTAATCAATCATTCAATCATAAAATAATAATAAAACCATATGTAAGGAAGCTAGGGGTATGGCTCAGTGGTAGAGTTCTTTCCTATCTTGAAAAAGCTCTGGGTTTGATTCCCAGTACTGTGAAAAATAAATTCGTTCATTCATTCATTAAAAATGAACAAATGGCCGGGGTAGTGGCACACACCTTTAGTCCCAGCACTTGGGAGGCAGAGGCAGGCAGATCTCTGTGAGCTTGAGGCCTGGTCTCCATAGTGAATCCAGGACAGCTACAGGGAGACCCTGTCTCATAGAAAAAGGAAAAAAAAAAAAAAAAGAACAAACATGTGACAAGTGGGTCTGGGCCTGAGCCTGGAGAGTGAGAAGAAACATGGCTAGAGGCCAAAGTGAGCAGAGCCTGGGAAGGATGGGAGAGGGGCTTCTGCTAGATAAGAGGCCACAGAAGTGACAGAGACAGAAGCCAGGGTGGAGAATGTAGGCCCATACTGTGTGCTGTTCCTAGCAGTGTCAGTAGGGACCAGGGATTGGGCTTGCTGAAGCCTGGCATAGTCCCAGGGTGTGAGAAACAAGGCCCAGAGGTTTGGCTTTCAGAATGGGATCCCAGGAAGGGGCCAGAGGTGTGAAGAATATGTACCATCCTGCTAGCAGAAAATCTACCCATTTTGCTGTTGGCCTGATCCTAGCCCCCAACCTCCTACCTCCACCCAGAACAGAAAGCTGGGAACAGGAAACTGACTTAGAGGTACAAGGCCAACTGCTATCCCCGGATCTTCTCCCCATAATGGACCCTTGGCAGGACCAGACAAAGTGGTTGGGGAGGCCACTTCTACACCCATGGAGTAGGGCTAAGCCTGCTTAGCTGGGGATTCCAGAGTGGTGAACACTTTAGCCTTAGTACTACCCCATGCCACAAATCTCATCTTGAAGAGAGGGCCATTCTCTGCTTACTTGGGGGGAACAAGGTACACGCAGGAATGGATGACTGCACAGTGGGCCTAACCTCTGTGGATGTGTTACTTTGGCCTATGTGCAGCCTATTCCTGACCATATACCTGGGTGTGTATGTTACTGGGTGTTTACAGCAGTTGGTCCCTCTTAGAACTCCTAGAAGTTGTGAATCCTCATTAATGTCTGAGTTTTTTCTTAGTCAAGCCTGACTTGTCTTCCCTGCTGGGCTGGAAGGAAAAGAAGGCAAAGAAAGTGTGTGCTTCCTGCTGTGTCCTCCATACCTAAAACCAGGCTGGTTCACGAATGTTCAAATAAATGAGCAATAATATTTTATGTGTGATATGGAGACAATTCCTGGGGAAGGTGTGTTTAGCTTCCCCAGATCCTCCGGTCCAAGCAGTATGTAGGGAGATGTTACTGGACCTGAATCAGGTTGGAGGTAAGTTGATGAGTCTCTGTGTAGGAAGAGAGATCAGGAGGAATGTGAGGCTGCCATGTGTTGAGCTGGCCCTGGCAAGATACCCCAGCCCTGGGGCCTTACAGTCTCCTCACAAACCTGTTCCCAGTAGGCACAGGAGATGCCTCTGCTCCCTGGGAGGAGAAAGGCCAGGCCCGCCCAAGGCACCCAGGGGAGGGCAGACAGCCAGGCAGGAAGTGGGACAGAGAATAGTCTGGAGTGTTTATCCTGTGTCCCATGTCCCAGGCAAGAAGAGGGGGGTCACCCAAGGGCCCCGCATGCCATACTGCCAGGAAGAAGTCAGTTCAGGCTCTGAAAAAGAGCAGAGGTGCTAGACAGAGGCAGAAGCAGGGCAGGAGTAGGACTCCCCAATCCCTAACTCCCCACCCCTGGGACCAAGGACAGCTGGAAACCCTTGAGTGGGGTTCAGAGCTGGGCAGGGCTGATCAGACAGCAGGACAAATGGAGTTGGCTTATCCAGTGAGATAGAGATCAGAAGACCTCCCCTACTGCCTCCCCAGAAGTATTCTCACCCCATGCCATAGCACCTCAAGAACAATTGCCCAAGTAGAGGACTTTGATTAGCTCTGTATATCAGCAATGCTATGGCGGGAGTGTCTGGGAGAGGCACTGTGCCTTCAAAGTCTTGGGAGTCACCTCATTCAGGCTTTACGATAAGCACTTCTTTTTATTTTTGTTGTTCTTGTTTTTTGGGGTTTGGGGTATTATTTGAATTTTGTTGCTGCTGTTGTTTGAGACATGGTCTCCCTCTAGCCCCTGATCTGAATCCAAGTTGGCCTTGATGTCACAGAAATCTGCCCACCTCTGCCTACTGTGTTGCTGAAACTAAAGCTGTATGCTACCATGCAGGGCTGTTGGGTTTTGTTTTGTTTTGGTTTGTTTTTAATATTTTATTATTATTTTTATTTTATATGTATGAGATTGCCTGCATATATGTGAGTGCACCCGTGTTGTACAATGCTGCAGAGGTCAGAAGAGGGCTTCGGATTCCTCTGGAACTGGAGTTAAGGATGGTTCGCAGCTGCCATGTGGGTGCTGGGAATCAAACCTGGGTCTGCAAGAGCAGTAGTGCTTTTAACCACTGAGCCATCTCTCCAGCCCCTTGCTTTGTTTCTTTTATTTTATGTGCATAGGTGTATTGCTTGCATGTATATAAGTGTACCCATGTCGTACAGTGCCCATGGAGGTTGGACGAGGGTGTTGGATCCCCAGGAACTGGAGCTGTGGATGGTTGTTAGCTGCCATGTGGGTGCTGGGAATTGAACCCAGGTCCTCTGCAAGAGCAGTCAGTGCTATTAACCAATGAGCCACTCTTGAGCCCTGTGGTTATTTGACAGGGTCTCATAGGGATCTGCCTGTCTCTGCCTCCTGTGTGCTGGAATTAAAGGCGTGTGCTACCACACCTAGCTATAAGTACTTAAGGGACCAAATGGCCAGCCAGGCTTGAAGGAAGGAACAAACGATGAAGCTTGTGCCTTCCTGTTTATAGAGTCTGACTATATCTGACTTTATTTTTATTTTATGTGTATGATTGTTATGCCTGCCTGTGTATAAGTGCACCCATGCTAGGCAGTGCCTGTGTCACCTAGGACTAGCCCCCTTGAGGAAAGGACAAAGCCTCTGAGACCTGGAGGGACTGGGAGTCTGGATTAGACTCTGCTCCTCACCATTCTGGTAAACACTGCCAGCTGGGTTTACACCTCTCTGAACTTACAAAACTTTCTCTCAGAACTTTAATGCTTTGTGATTGCAGCTTTTCACCTCACAAGGCTGTGAACTTCCTCGAAGGCAACTTCCCCCCATCTTCATGCCCCTTCCTCATTTGTGTTCCTTAGCTCAAAATAAAAAGTTTTTTAAAAAAATTGGGGCTGTAGTTTAATGGTGGAAGGCTTGTTCAGCATGTGTACAGCCCTGGGTTTGATCTCTAATACCATAAAACCAAAACAACAACAACAACAAAATCCAACTGTAATATTAGCCCTAATATTCATTTGTTCCCAGCTGGAGGACTGTGCCCTGCAAGTGTCTCCCTCTGGATACTACCTGGACCCAGAACTGTCCCTGGAAGAACAGCGGGAGATGCTGGAGGGCTTCTATGACGAGATCAGGTCAGAGTTGACAGGCTGAGGGAGACCAGGGAGCCCTTCTCTCTTCCCTTCGGGGGTTGGCATGGGTCTGACCCAAGCTACCACCCTTGTCCCCACCAAGGTTCAGCTCAGGTATCAGCAGCTAAGGCAGTCAATTTGTAGCCTGGGCTGTAGATAAACTTCTGCTGCCCAAGGGAACTATGCTAGGGAAATCCCCAGTTCAGGATGGATGTGTGGGGGCTCTTTCACATACCTGAGATACCTATGTTTACACAAACTCTCCTGTTTGGCCAACACTTGGGCCTTTGGAGTGGCAACTGGGAAGGAAGAAGTAGGCCAGCATTGGCATGTAGAGGTCTTTGGCTGTCTTGATTTTGAGGGTGGTACCCTGAGGAATCAGCTGGGAATCTGCTGACGTGGCTGCTTAATTCCAGCAAAGGACGGAAACCCACACTGATCCTGCGGACCCAGCTCTCTGTGAGGGTCAATGCTATCTTGGGTGAGTGTGTGATGGCTTTGATATCTAGCAACCCACTGCTGCCCTGTTCCACTCTCCCCTCATAGCCTAGTTAGCCTCATTTCTTTCAGGCCCTTGTTGGACTATGCTTTGAGTAGATTGGAAATCTGATGTCCCCTGCCCTGAGTGCTCCTTCCAGGATCTGGGCTGATGTCATAACTGGATTGTAGTAATGGCAATAGTGGAGGGTACCCAGAGTCAGGAAATTAAGGAAAAGGAGGTTTGAGAATACTAGAATCTTCTTTGGTAGGAGGTTGTTGTTATTATGTCCTAAAGGAAGCGGACACTGTATTCCCTTGAGAATTCATACCCACTCCCCCCTTGCAGAAAAGTTGTATGGCTCCAGTGGCCCTGAGCTCCGCCGATCCCTCTTCTCATTAAAGCAGATATTCCAGGTGAGACCCTGAGGTGGGTGGAGGGTGTGTCTAGCTTAAACCCCCCTAAACTCCCCCATGGTACCTCTAGGAAGACAAGGACCTGGTGCCTGAATTTGTGCACTCAGAGGGGCTGAGTTGCTTAATCCATGTGGGTGCTGCTGCTGACCACAACTACCAGAGCTACATCCTTCGAGGTCAGCCCCACACTTCCCCTTGACCTTTGTCCCCATGGCCCCCCACCCCCGACTGACATCTTCCCATCCCTATGTCTCTAGCACTGGGCCAGCTGATGCTTTTTGTGGATGGGATGCTGGGGGTGGTAGCCCATAGTGAGACAGTGCAGTGGCTGTATACGCTGTGTGCTAGCCTGGTAAGTAGTCTCTACCCAGACATATGCACCCTTTTCCCATTGCTTCCTTCTGCAAAGTGGGCTGGATTAGAGTAAACCTGAGTCCCCTTGAAAACTAGAAGTACTTTCAAGCCTGGGCCTAGAACCAGGGTCTGTCTACCTAGACTCTTCTCTCTTAGTCCAGCCCCCCAGGTGTCCTTCCCCTTCCTGTAAGAGCTAACACAGTGTGGCCAAGCCCCACTTACATGTAGTGACTTCTCTTCCTCCAGTCCCGTTTGGTGGTGAAGACAACCCTGAAGCTGCTCCTGGTGTTTGTGGAATATTCTGAGAACAACGCACCACTGTTCATCCAGGCAGTCAACTCTGTGGCTAGCACCACTGGTCAGAGCCTATCCCTCTTTTGTCTACAACTCAGAGCCTTCTATCCTACTGCTTCCAACCCTGTGACTGCTCCCCTTTCTATGTGGCAGATACTCCTCCCTGGGCCAATTTGGTATCCATCTTGGAAGAGAAGAATGGAGCTGACCCAGAGTTGTTGGTGTACACTGTCACCCTCATCAACAAGGTGTAGGATTGGGACCAAGTGCCAACTCTGAGCCCCTGACCTGTGACCCCACCAGCCAGCCTCAGCCTTGCTTCCTATCCCCACTCTCCAGACACTGGTAGCACTTCCAGACCAGGACTCCTTCTATGACGTGACAGATGCACTGGAGCAGCAAGGCATGGAAGCACTGGTCCAGCGCCTCCTGGGCACTGCTGGCATCGATGTTGACCTTCGAACACAGCTTATGCTGTATGAGGTGAGTCAGGAGAGAGAGGTGCAGTTCCCCAGTACCTATTCCACCTATTGGCCTTCAACTGCTTGCTCATGTCCTCGGCACCTCCACTAGAGCGCCCTGCGGTTGGAGGATGGGGATATGGAAGAGGCTGCAGCTGCGGCCGCTGCAGGAGGCCGGCGAGAACGACGGAAGCCATCCTCAGAGGAGGGCAAGAGGAGCCGCAGATCACTGGAAGGTGGAGGTTGTCCTGTGCGTGCCCCAGAACCTGGGTAAGTGCATGCCTGGGTAGATGCAGAGGGATGAATCCGCCAGGTATGACCCTGTCTGCTGACAGACCCTGCTTCTAGCCCTACAGGCCCTGCTTCACCAGTAGACCCCACCCTGTTGACAAGCCCTGCCTCCAGCCCCACTGGCCCTGCCTTTGGCCTCCATACCTCAGTGAACCTCTTTCCTACCATTTCTGTGGGGCCCTCAATGGACAGTTCCTGTGAGAGAAGCATCTACAAGTAAGTAGGGAGATAGAGTGCTCCCCTAGTCCTGTCTCCAACTATCCCTCCACTTTGTGCCCCTCCATGGGCTCTCAGCCTCCTCTGCCCAAACGCGTGCTTTCTCTTTCTTTTCAGACTTCACCAAACTGCTCCCGTTTGGTAAGTGACTGCTGGAGGGTGAGGTTTGGCTCTGATTGGACCTCCTCCTCCTGTGGCTTCTCTCTTTCCAGTGTTCCACTTGCCTTGGCCTCTTGTCATGTTTCCCTCTTCGCTGTCTTTCTGTTTCTCTGTCACTTCTTTTCTGCTCTTTGTTATTACTATACTCTGTCCAGCTTCACGCCAGTCTCCTCCACTTCCAGTTTCTCCATGTCCTGCCACCCCCAGCCCTCCTCTTCCCACTGTGAACGGGAAAGAACTGTGACATTACTGCCCAGCTCTGTATGGGTGCAGCAAGTGGGCCTTGAAATGGAGCTGGCACCAGAGTTACCATGTTTTCTTCTCATCCCCCTACCCAGCGCCCCTGAGAGCCCACCTGTCCCCCAGTCCCTTACCGGGCAGGCCAGGCTGGAGTAAGTACAGAGGCCAGTCTTCCAGGCTTGCCATGTGCTCAGGGCTTCAACATTGCTTCCCCAGCAGAGGTTCCATATAGCCCCACTAGAGGGATTCTCAGCAACCCCCTCTCCCAGACTTATGGCTTCTTAGTAACCCAAAGACTTAAGCTCTGGGAAGCAGGTCATTGGAGTCATAGTGGTCCCTGTGCTTTGATAGTGGTAGCTTAGCAGCTTAGACCAGAGGTAGGGATGTAGACAAACAGCTTGGGAGTAGAGTATGGAGAGGTATATAGTGCTGAGGTGTGGGTGATGGAACAACCTAAGGCTGAAGGAAGGGCAGGGACTGAGCCAACGGAGGCTGGAGGGACTAGAAAGGAGATGCTAGAGACAGGTATGATGGCACACATCTTGTAATCTCAGCACTTGGGGGAGGAAGCAAGGAGGACCAGGAATGTTCGAGGTCATCTTCAGCCACATAGCAAGTTTGAGACCAGCCTGGGCTACATAAGACCCTGTCTCAAAAGAGAGGAGAGTCAGGGGGAAGAAAAGGAAAGAGAAAGAAAATGAAGAGAAGACAACAATTTCAACATAAATTGAGTACATACTATTTGCCAGGTCATTTTCTGGACATTGGCCATAACTCTCAAAAGCTGATAGACATGCCAAGGGAGGGGAAAACCTGCTGTGCCCATTCAGACAGCTACACCCTTTCCCTGCTCTAAGGGCCTTATCTAGAATAAGAATGAACATGCATAGCAGCTAGTTGGATGTTAAGTAGAACTTCTCTCTGTACTTTGACCAAGAATGCTAGGTTGGTTGTAACTGCCTAAATGTGGAAGATTGAACAAGGCCTGGCCTTGGCGGGGTGGGTAGAGGCCTGCTCAGTGCATGGACTGTTCCCTATGCCTGTGTATGCTTGTAGTTGGGTGGGGGGTGCACAGAAGCGCTCAGCAAGGCATGTGTACCACCCTGGGTTAGACACTGACAAGTACTGACAAGTACCTTCCCCCAGAGCCCGGTTCCTGGAGAATGTGGCAGCAGCAGAGACAGAGAAGCAGGCTGCACTGGCCCAAGGCCGGGCAGAGGCACTGGCTATGGCCACAGTGGATGAGATTGATGGAGTCACAGGTGAGTAGATGGTCATGAAGAATCTCTACCCATGTTGCTTTCTTGCCCCACAGACAGCATATGCCTGACAGCTGTTTCCTTTTTGCTAGGTACCAGAGAACTGTGGGACTCCCCAGAGCCAGACTTTACACCCAGAACACCCCAGAGCCCTGTCCCCCGAATCCTGCTCCGGACCCAGCGGAGTCTTGAGCCAGATTGCAAGGAGGCACTGGCACCAAGTCCCAAGGCTGAGCCCATCCAAGAGCTTCCTACTCGTGTACCCAAGCTCTGCATTGGGGACCTGGACTTCTCAGATCTGGGGGAGGATGAAGACCAGGACATGTTAAATGTAGAGTCAGTAGAGATTGGAAGAGAGGTCCTAATCCCACTACCCCCACCTCCCCTGCTCTCTGGAGGCCCTCCACCTCCACCCCCGCCTCCCCCACCCATCTTAGGCTCCTGCCCACCACCTCCACCTCCACCTCCAGTTGCCCCTATTCCCCACTCATCGCCTGATGGCTCAGCCCTCCCCACCAAAAGGAAGACAGTAAAACTCTTTTGGCGGGAACTAAAGCTGGCTGAGAGCCCTGGGCACTCTAGAAGCCGTTTTGGGCCTTGTCCTACCCTGTGGGCTTCCCTGGAGCCTGTTTCAGTGGACACAGCCCGGCTGGAACACCTGTTTGAGTCTCGGGCCAAGGACATGCTGCCTTCCAAGGTAAATCTGTGGTAGGAGAGAGGAATTATAGTTCAAAGGGCTGAGCTATTGAAGCTAGTCTCATTTCCCACAGGGGAAAATAGGCAAAGAAAGAAGTATTTGTCTGAGGCTCTCAAGGAAACAACAGAGCCCTTATTAGAATATCTGATGACTCCTTGTGCCTTATATCTTCCCTTGTGGGGTCACTAAGCTTTGAGAGGAAGACCTTGGAATGTTTTCCTAGGTTGTTGTCCCAACTAGTTTATTCCCCAATCTTACACTGCCATCTTCCCAACCTTACAGAAAGCTGGTGAAGGCCGCCGGACAATAACCACAGTGCTGGACCCCAAGCGCAGCAATGCCATCAACATTGGCCTAACCACTTTGCCTCCTGTGCATGTCATTAAGGCTGCCCTGCTCAACTTTGATGAGTTCGCTGTCAGCAAGGATGGCATTGAGGTGGGCCCTAAAGATATAGGAGGGAAATGGAAGGGCTGATCCTTTCCTTTGGTCAGTAGGCATTTCCAGTCCCTCCAGTGGTAGGCATAGGCCTGGCTTTTTGTTTTGTTTTGTTTTTTGGTATTTTTGAGACAGGGTCTCCCTGTAGCCCCAGCTGGCCTGGAACTCACAGAGATCTGCCTGCCTCTGCCTCCCAAGTGCTATGACTAAAGGCATGTGCCACCATGCCTGGCTAGGCCTGGCATTTTTGCAGGACAGTCCCTAAACCCTGGGGATCCCCTAGCAGGCCAAGGGAATGGTAAAAGACAATGTCTCAGGACCTCAGGCCGGTACTGAGGGGCCTCTCTGGGATGATGGCTGCATCTTCAGAAACTGCTAACCATGATGCCAACGGAGGAAGAGCGGCAGAAGATTGAGGAAGCCCACCTAGCCAATCCTGATGTACCCCTTGGCCCTGCTGAGAATTTCCTGATGACTCTTGCCAGTATTGGAGGCCTGGCTGCACGCCTACAACTCTGGGCTTTCAAGCTGGACTATGACAGCATGGAGCGGGTATGTGGGTCACAGAGTGGGACAGGCAGTAGAGACAGGTGAATAATGACCATCTAGTCAGAGGCCATCATCTCCTATACCAGGAAATTGCAGAGCCACTGTTTGACCTGAAAATGGGCATGGAACAGCTGGTGCACAATGCTACCTTCCGCTGTATTCTGGCGACCCTGTTGGCTGTGGGCAACTTCCTCAATGGTTCCCAGGTGAGTGAGAACATTTGGGGACTGGAGGTCAGGGCTCTGGAGATGCCCAGGCCCAGGCTCAGATTGGGTCCTTTCAGAGCAGTGGCTTTGAGCTGAGCTACCTGGAAAAGGTGTCAGAAGTGAAAGACACAGTGCGCCGGCAATCACTGCTGTACCATCTCTGCTCCTTGGTGCTCCAGACTCGGCCTGATTCCTCTGACCTCTACTCAGAAATCCCTGCCCTGACCCGCTGTGCCAAGGTTAGCACTGGACAGATTCTACTTAGACTGCCTGAGGTACAGTGGAGCACTGCTTCTTGGGGCTGGATCCTCCTCCCCTCCCTCTTCCACTTGGGCTGTTGTGCCAGAGATTGCTGAGGCTGTAGGTATATGGCTGTCTCCTCTGCCAGAAAGACTTTCTTCTAATGGCCTAACTACACCCACTCAGTCTTTGGGTCTGTTTAGCTGCCACTTCCTCCAAGAAGCCTTGTCTTCCTACTTGGAGCAACTGGACTGGTCTGTCTCTTGCCTTTTTCTTTCTTTTTTGGTAACAAAGGGGAGTGAACCAGAGTCTTATGCAATGCAAGTACAAGAACTCTACCACTGAGCTACATCCCTAGCCCTCTTTACTTTCTAAGACAGGATCTCACTAAGTTGCCTAAGCTGACCTTGAACAAACTATAGTCCAAGCTGTCCAGCTTGGACCACAGGTACACAGCTGAGATTTGGCCTCTTTAAAAGCTTACATGCTGGGACTGGAGAGATGGCTCAGTGGTTAAGAACACTGGCTGTGCAGAAGACCCAGGTTTGAATCCCAGCACCCACATGGCAGCTAACAACTGTCCATAATTCCAGTTCCAGGGGATCTGACAGCCTCCTCTGTCCTCCGCAGGCATTGCATGACATGGATGAACTTAGATACACGCAGGCAATACACGCATACACACAAAATAAAAATAATAAAGTATTTAAAAAAAAAAAGCTGGGCGTGGTGGTGCACGCCTATAGTCCCAGCACTTGGGAGGCAGAGGCAGGTGGATCTCTGTGAGTTCAAGGCCAGCCTGGTCTACATAGTGAGTTCCAGGCAGCTGGGGCTACAAGGAGACCCTGTCTCAAAAAGACAAAAAAGCTTACATACCAGTCGGGCATGGTGGCACAGGCCTTTAATCCCAGCACTTAGGAGGCAGAGGCAGGCAGAGCTCTGTGAGTTCAAGGCCAGCCTGGACTACATAGCTAGTTCCAGGCCAGCTGAGGCTGTAGGGAGACCCTGTCTCCAAAAGACAAAAAAAAACAAACAAACCCAAAAAGCTTACATAACAGGCACTAGGGGTGTAAAACTGTAACACTTGGGCTTTAGGCAGTGAATTATAGGGCAAACCATGTACCCTCTTGTTTTTCAGGTGGATTTTGAGCAGCTGACTGAGAACCTAGGGCAGCTGGAGTGCCGGAGCCAGGCAGCTGAGGACAGCCTGAGGAGCTTGGCAAAGCATGAACTGGCCCCAGCTCTGCGTGCCCGCCTCACCCACTTCCTGGCCCAGTGTACTCGCCGTGTTGCCATGCTAAGGGTAGTGCACCGTCGAGTCTGCAACAGGTAGTGCCATGAGCCAGGGAGAGGTAGGACTGCCACCACTGTCCCTTAAACACTGAATAGGACTCATTGTACTGTCCCTCGTTCTCCAACCTAGGTTCCACGCCTTCCTGCTCTACCTGGGCTACACTGCACAGGCAGCCCAAGAAGTGCGCATCATGCAGTTCTGCCACACAATGCGAGAGTTCGCGCTTGAGTATCGGACTTGCCGGGAACGAGTACTACAGCAGCAGCAGAAGCGGGCTACATACCGTGAGCGCAACAAGACCCGGGGACGCATGATCACTGAGGTGAATGCCCTTCCAGGTCTTGACTGCCACCCAGTGGTCCCTTTCCCTGGTTCCCAACCCATCCTCTACCCTCTCTAGACAGAGAAGTTCTCAGGCGTGGCTGGAGAGGCCCCCAGTAACCTGTGTGTTCCAGTGGCTGTGAGCAGTGGGCCAGGCCGGGGTGATGCTGACAGTCATGCCAGTATGAAGAATCTGCTTACCATCAAGCCAGAGGACACTACACGCAATCGGCGTAGCAGAGGTACAACTTGGAAGCCACTAGGGGAATGGGTTCTAAGGATTCCTCAGCCTAACTCCTCTCTGGTCTCCCTTAGGCATGGTCCAAAGCAGCTCCCCTGTCACACACACAGCAGTGGGGCCTTCTGTTGTACCCCCTGAGGAGACCTCAGGCTCCAGTTTACCCAGTGACACATCAGATGAGATAATGGACCTGCTGGTGCAGTCAGTTACCAAGAGCAGTCCTCGAGCCTTAGCTACTCGGGAAAGGAAGCGCTCTCGTGGTAACCGCAAGTCCTGTGAGTGTCCCCCTAACAAGCCCACTGCTTGCCTACCTTATCCCCATGAACCCTCTAACTCTGGTCTGTCCCTGCAGTGAGACGGACATTGAAGAGTGGGCTCGGAGATGACCTGGTGCAGGCACTGGGACTAAGCAAAGCTCCTGGCCTGGAGGTGTGAGGGGGTTACCTGCAGGTAACCCCTCTAGATCCCAGCATATAATGCAAGAGACTATAAAGCAAGAAGGGCCTGAAGCAGAAATCTGGTTCCAGAAGCCTGTGCCCAGGAATCAGTATCTTGAGCAGTATTAGATGTGTACGTGTGTATACAATATACATGTATGCATGTGTGAGCTCCTTAACTTGGAACAAAATAAAGTTTTCCTAGCTAATCCAAGAGCCTCTTTCCTCTTTCACAGTCCCTGCCTAGCTGAGCCAGGAAATCATAGGACCAATTCTTCCTGCCTTGTATATTATTATCCACACAGCCGTTAACCACATTCTGAACAATTTATTCAGTAATCCTATACCTCAGGCTGCTTTTGGCCCTTCAACTAGACACTCACTGCTCCAGGCATGGGACCATGCAGCCTAATAGAGCCAACCAAAGCCCAGCAGCTTGTGGCCACAATAATGAAGGCTATAACCGCTTCATTTGCCGCCTCTCTTGTCGGCGCTGCCGTTTCTCATTGTGTTCTGGTGCTGGGGCTCCACTCTCTGCTGTGAACCAGGGGCCCAGTACATTCACCCACAGGAGGTAAAGGGCCCGGCCTGGAGCCTAGGAGAGAAAAGGTAACTTAAGCCAGGTACAAAGAATGAGGAACAGGATTAAATGCCCTTGCCCCCACACCCCAGCTCACGCACCAGAAGCCAGAAGGACCAAATGTAGAGAGAGAAGCAGCTGAGCACTTGAACGATGGCTGTCAGTAGGATCACATCTTTAAGGTGCCTGTGGATAGAAGGGAGGCTGCCAAAGACAGTAGGCGGGTCCCAGTTCTACCCCTTCTACTCTGTTGAAGTTGTAAGTAGTTGTGGGTCTTGGGCTGTCTGGGCCCCAGCGCCCCAGCCCTGGGGCCGCTCACCTGGGCTGGCGATGGGGGACACTCACTCTGCCATGCCCTGCTCCATGTTGAGGTCCATGCCACCATCTATCAAGGACCCATCCTCAGAGAAGGCTGCCCGAGCCATCGAACTCATAGAGTGGTAACTGGCCCCATATACTGCCAAACTAAAGGCCAGGGCCATCTGCAGAACAAGAATGAGGGTATCAAAGTCTAGCCACTGACCCTGTACACTCATCACTTTGCAGGATGGTGACACTTACCCAGGCCCAAAATGAGGCAGATGAGTAGAAGAAGACCAAGGTTACAAGGCAGTAAATGGCCTGCAAACAAATACAGGATCAGGCTGGAGTTGAAAACTACCCCAAGTTACAGGCTTCCTCAACTCTGACCAAGAATTGAGCCAGACTGGGAGGAAGGAGCCAGCTGGCCCCTGAGTCAGACAACTCTGATATCCATAACAGCCAGGAAAGTAAGCCTTAGTGTATTTGGGGTGAAGCTAGTCAAACCCAGCTGAGGCTCATTCCTTTATTTCTTGTTTGTTGCCTTTTTTTTGGGGGGGGGGGGGTC
>NW_008343085.1:812202-867001 GCF_000622305.1 Nannospalax galili
TTTGGTTTTGCTTCCACCTTTACCAGTTAGCACTTCCTTTGTGCCTGGGTCTTTTGCTTTGTTTTGTTTTGTTTTTTGTGGGGGTTTTTTTTTGGTACAGTGCTTAGGATCAAACCTAGAGCTACACTTTCTGCTGTTTGCTATCCTTTAACTCTGCCCTCCATCTTCCAAGTAGATGAAATTAAGTCATGTACTATCACATCTGATTTCTCTCTCACACACACACCCCTTTTGAGATAGGGTTCTATATAGCTCAGGCTGAGAGGTAACTCACTATGGAGCCCAGAGCTGCCCTCAAATTCCCCATCCTCCTATCTCAGACTTCCGCGGTTGCTGGGATTTTGGGCCTGTGCCTCCATGCCTGACTTCTCATTTCTTTCCAATGGTCTCTTCTAGAGTCTTGGCTGTCACTTGCCAGCACTCCACATCAGATAGGTCTGAGGGCTGTGGGACTGTAAGTAGACACAGAAAACACGAGGCAGGCACTTACATTGGCCCCCAATATGATCCGCAGGTAAAACTTAAGAGTCTCTTTGTTCTCTTCAAATATCTGCTTCTTCCCTCTCGTGCCCACTTTGCCTTTGGGCTGCAGAGAGATAATGAGCCTGGTTAGCTGCAGAGCTTTATCTACACCTCAGCGAAAACCTTTATCGTACTTTGTCGAACCTAGCATTCCCTGGGGTGCCCACCACTCCTCCAGTCCATCCTCCCTACAGTGAGGACACCATCTTTCCAGCACCCCCAGTTATGATCGCCTCCTGTTGGCCTTGGAACAATCCAAACTACGTCGATATCTTTTCTGGCTCCCCTGGTAAGGTTCAGCCTTGGAATGTCGACCCCTGCAGGGGAACTACAGTGGAACTAAATGGCGTCCCTCTCCAGCTGCTGCTGGAGTAATAAAGATCTGGAATTGGCAATCCTCGGCCCCCCGTCCCCCGCACTAGTTCTGGAGTAGTCCTGCGTTGTCACCCTCTCCCCACCCCACTCCCTCTAATACAGTCTGACCATTGGATGGCGCCCCTCTCTGGCCCAGTACTTCAACCTTCATGTCCTTCCTTGCTTTCACTCTCCCAGCCCCAGGAGCGCTTTGCTGGTGCAAACCCTACCCTACCCACCCTCCTTACCGCCATGGTACGAAGCAAATACCCAGCCGCGGAAGGAAGGGCGGGTAACTGGAAAAGCAGTCAGTAGATACCACATAGGCAGCCCATGCACTTCCGGTATAGACCGAAGTCGTAAGGATTCTGGACGGAAGTGGGGTCCATTTCCTCCTCAGGCCCCGCCCCAGAGACGGGTGGACTACACTTCCCAGAAAACTTTGCGCGGGGGCGGAGGCGGCAGGGATGCGATGGCGGAGTAGCTGCCCCTGGAGGTGAGAGGAAGCGGTCCTCAGGCCCGGGCCTGGACAGGCCCCGCCCTCGGGGTCCCGAGCTTTGGGGAGGGACTATCAGAAAGCTCGCCGGGCTGGCGGAAACGACCCGCCCGGCGGATCCCAGGACCTGCAGACTCTGGGTAACGGCCCGCTTTGGGTCATTCGACCCCTTGGGTTGAGAGACCATCCTCTCCTTCCCCTTTGACCCCAGAAGATGGCTGCTCTGTCACCTCAGCAAGGACAGACCCTCTGCCCACCCCCCTACCTTGGGATGGCTGTTCCCTCCCCCTCTGGAAGATGTCCGCCCCACAGTCCCTGAAGGACCCCTTGGAATTGTGGCTCCCTTTCCTCTGCCCCTCCCCCTCCCCTTCCTTGTGGTGGAAAATAGACTGCCCCCAACCCATCTACTCTGGGACAGTCCCTGAGGTCCTTAACTGAAGACAGGCGGGCCCTCTCACCCTAGACTCCTAGAGATGGCTGCCCCATCTTCCACCCCGAGGAATGTTTGTCCTTCCCTTTAGTTAGGGACAAGATAACCTGCCCTCACGGACCAGGAGATTCAGGTTTTGTCTCCGGTAGCTTTTTTTAATGGCCTTTCTACCCATTTTACACAGAGGATTGGCAGCCTCCTCATGCTGCTCAAGGAAGTCAGGCCATTCTTTCCCATAAATCCTGAAATTTCTCCCTTTGCCATGCAATGACATTTTATTCCCCTTTGGCCCCAGGGGTTATCCTTTCAACCCTATAAATTCCATGGATGACCAGTAGTAGTCCCTTGGGGTGGGGTTCATGGGATTGCACTCCACCCTCTTCACTGCCTCCTCTAGTGTTAGAAAGGCCACCCCCTTCTCAGTTTAATGAATTAGGATCCTCCTGGTGAAGAAAGGGTGTTTCCCTCTCCCTTTGCTCCTGGGGTTGGTTGATCATCCCAGAAGTTAGGTTAACCACTTAGCCCAAACAGTCCTTCCTGCCTCCCCTCCTCCAGCCCCATCAACACTTTTCCTCATGCCTTTCCTCCCTAGTACTAGCCATTCTCCTTTCAATAATAACCTGCTTTCTCTCCCCACCCTTTCCCTGAACAAACCTTTGGTGAAAGTAGAGGTAGAGGACTCTCCATCTTTAATTTAACCCAGTAAGTATTGGCTGAGCACTGCCTATGTGCTTAGCATCTGAGAAGGGAAGGAGAGATCACAGTGGGCTGGTGAAGTCAAGCTTACAGAAGGACATTCAGGAAAAAGAACCTCATAAGGAAAAGGAAACATATGCTGTGTTGGTAAAGAGGATGCACTGAGGATGCTCTGGGACTAGCAGGCCCAATCAGGCTTGGAGGCCTAGCAGTGCTGACCCAGGAATAGAGATTTTATTCTGACAGTATTGGGGAACCCTGTTTTCATCAGGGGAGCTCTGAAACTGGAAACAATTTTTTTGTAAAATTAAACCATGTGACTATGTAGAATAGATTAACAAGGATGAACTTAGAAACAAGGAGGTTGTGAAAGATCCAGGGCTAGGGTGATAAAAATCTGGGCTGTTAAGATGGCGAAGTTGCAAGGTAACAAATATTAATAGCAGCAATCTAGCAACCATTTATGGACCACCTAGTTCTTTTAAAAAAAATATTTTTAATTATGTGTATGAGTATATTGCCTGCGTGTAGGTAGGTGCACCTGTGTCATGTAATACCCGCGGAGGTCAGAGAGGGCATTGGATTCCCCCAGAACTGGAGTTATGGACGGTTGTTAGCTACCATGTGGGTGCTGGGATTTGAACCTGGGTCCTCTGTAATAACAGCCAGTGCTTTCAACTACTGAGCCATCTCTTCAGCCCCCAACCATCTAGCTGTATATGATTGTGATCTAGGATTTTTTAAACGTCCTCATTTCATACAGAAACTGAAGCTCAGAGAAGTCAAGTACTTGCCTGAAGTTACACAGCTAGGAGGTAGTAGAACTGGAATTTGAATGGGTCTGGGTTAGCCTTGCCTGAAAACTCAGTTTCATGCCATATTTGGGAGCAAAGAATGGAGTGTGACTAGGATCCTTGGGTTTGGAATACAGAAGTTAGACTGAGGACAAAATGCCAGTTGTGATGAAGAACCATTTGAGTGAAGGACCCAATAGACAATTGGCAGTTCTAGACTAGCACTTGGCTAATAGGACATCATGAAGCTATTGGTTATTCTTTTTTTTTTTTTTGAGATAGGGTTTCCCTGTAGTGGGGGCTGGCCTGGAACTCACTGTGTAGACCAGGCTGGCCTGGAATTCACAAAGATCCACCTGCTTCTGCCTCTCAAGTGCTGGGATCAAAGGCATGTGCCACCACACCCAGCTATTGGTCATTCTTGTATCAGTAAATCGGATTAAGCCCTGGAAGCCACAGAAGAATCCAGAAATAGAGCAATTGGTGTGATGAAGGCTTAGATAGAAAACAATGTTATAGGACTCAAAGAGAGAGGATTCTAGAAGAAAAGGATAAATTAATATGAAATTGTTCCAGGCATCCCAAATGACCCCTTTCTCAGTCTTGTTTAGAGACCCCAACCTTAGTACTCCTAGACTCAGAGTTGTTGGAGGGAAGGCCAGGGCCTCCTGAACCTGCTGTGTATTACCGTAACAACTAGCTGGGATAACAAGAATAAGAAGAGAGAGAGCCTGGCATGATGGTACACGCCTGTAGTCCCAGCACTCTGGAGGCAGAGGCAGGCATATCTCTGTAAGTTCAAGGCCAGCCTGGTCTACATAGTGCGTTCCAGGCCAGCTCCCATTACAGGGAGACACTGTCTCAAAAACACCAAAAAAAGAAATAAGACAATAGGAGCTGGGAGTGGTGGCTCTTGTCTTTAATCCCAGCACTTGGGAGGCAGAGGCAGGCGGATCTCTGTGAGTTCAAGGCCAGCCTGGTCTACATAGCAAGTTCAGGCCAGCTGGGGCTACAGGAAGACCCTGTCTCAAAAAGACAATCAATCAATCGAGCCAGGCATCATGACTCAATGCTTATAATTTCCACATTTTAGAGCCTGTGACAGGAGGACGGCTATAAGTTTGAAGCTAGTCTGGGCTACACAGTGAGACCCTATCTTTAAAAAACTAAAAATAAGGTGACTAGCTGGGCATGGTGGCGCACACCTTTAATCCCAGCACTTAGGAGGTAGAGGCAGGCGGATCTCTGTGAGTTCAAGGCCAGCCTGGTATACAAAGTGAGTTCCAGGACAGCTGGGGCTACAGGGAGACCCTGTCTCAAAAAGACCAAAAATAAATAAATAAAATAAGGTGACTGGAGAGATGGCTTAGTGGTTAAGAGCACTGGCTGTTCTTGCAGAAGACCCTGCTTCAAATCCTAGCCCCCATATGACAGCTAACAACTGTCCACAACTCCAGTTATCAGGGGATCTGACACCTTCTTCTGTCCTCTGTGGGGATTGAATGACATGGGTGCACTTACATGCAGGCAATATATGAATACACATAAAAATAATAAATAAAATATTAAAAAAATAGGGGCTGGAGACATGGCTCAGCGGTTAAGAGCACTGACTGCTCTTAGAGAGGACCCGGGTTCAATTCCCAGCACCCACATGGTGGCTACGAACCATCCTTAACTCCAGTTCCAGGGGAATCTGAAGCTCTTTTCTGACCTCCTGAGGCATTGCATAACATGGGTGCCCTCATATACATGCAGGCAATACACTCACACATAAAATATTTTTTTTTTTTTGAGACAGGGTCTCCCTGTAGCTCCAGCTGGCCTGGAACTCACTATGTAGACCAGACTGGACTTAAACTCACAGAGATCTGCCTCCCAAGTGCTGGGACTACAGGCCTGTGCCACCACGCCCAGCTAAAATAAAATATTTTAAAAATAAATAAATATGCCAGGCATGGTGGCACACGCCTTTAATCCCAGCACGTGGGAGGCAGAGGCAGGCGGATCCTCTGTGAGTTCGAGGCCAGCCTGGTCTACAGAGTGAGTTCTAGGCAGCTGGAGCTACAGGGAGACCCTCTCAAAAAACCCCAAAATATAATATAATAATAATGATAATAAATAAACAAAGCTGGGTGTGATGGCACACGCCTTTAATCCCAGCACTCAGGAGGCAGAGGCAGGTGGATCTCTGAATTCAAGGCCAACCTGGTCTACATAGTGAGTTCTAGGCCAGCTGGGGCTACAGAGACACCCTGTCTGAAAAAGACTAAAAATAAAATAAAAAAAATATAAGAGGAGCACTTGTCTTAAGTACTATGTGAGACAGTATGGCTATGTCATTTCTCATAAGAACCCATTCAAATCTTGCTATAGTTGCCATTCACACATGAGAAAACAAGTCTCAGAGAGAGGTCAGCTAGTTAGGTAGGAACTTGGACTAGGTTTGTCTGGCCTGTGTCCAGGCTTTTTCTGCAAAACAAAGTTTAATTCTTAACAGTTGGTACAAGCCTACATTCAGAAGTGGCTCAGGTAAGGTTCATTCTTAGGGATGCCTGGAGGCTGGAGAAGGAAGTAAATACTTAATGAAGCTTTGGGTCCAAGATGGACTAGACGTCAGTGCTCTGATGCCCTCAGATCCATAGGTACCGAGTGGGTAGGTTCTAAAGGCCTCCCAGTTCTAACAGCCACCGAACACCTTGTCTTTTTCCCTCAGATGCTCATATTCTGAGCTTCCTACCTCTGTCAGATCAGAAAGAGGCCTCCCTCGTGAGTCGGGCTTGGTACTATGCAGCCCAGAATGCCCTTCGGGAGGTAAGGTACTCATCCCACTTGGCCCATTCTCAGTTGTCCTTCGCTTCAGCTTGCTCATGGCTCTACTAGTATATCATCTGTCAATTCATCCACCCATCCATTCATCCATTCAACCATCCTCACATTCATACATCTTGGGCTCTGGGTTCAGAACTTGGGTTATACAAGTGAATAAAACATAGGCCTCCTAAGTAGCACATGGTCCAATGAAGGAAAAGACAAGTAGCATGAATTGTCATTATGCTGTGCACTCAGTGCTGTGACACTGAATGAAAAGGTGCAATAAACATAAGAAGGACATCCAAAGATCAGCCAGCAGCGTCAGGGAAGGCCTGGAAGAATAGGATGAGATTGAAAGCTGTTCTAGAACTGGCATCAATGTGTAGAATGGTTCTGAAAACAGCCACACAAGTTCCATATAACTGGAACTGAGGTTTGTGTGGGGAAAGTGCTGGTAGAAGAGACTAGAATGGGGTCAGACTGCAAGCTGGCAGATGTGCCAGGCGGCAGAGGTTGGGCTTTCTCTCTATTATTACTGTGGAGCCTTTAAGAAATGTTAAGGCAGGCAAGTGACAGGGTATGATTTGTGTCTTAGAACTCTGCAGTGCAGAGTGGACTAGAGGGGTGCGACAGTGTAGGGAGGCAGCCCAGCCAGGAGGGGAATGCAGATATCTGTGCTATCCAAAAGGCAAGCCATGATCCGCCTGCCTCTGCCTCCCAAGTGCTGGGATTAAAGGTGTGTGCTACCACGCCTGGCTGAATTTTTAATATACTTTAAAGATTAGGTCTTTATGTGTGTGTTAAAATCTATTCCTAATATGTTGATCCCCCTTTATTTGTAAATGTTTTTATTTATGAGGTACAGAGATTAAACTTCTATGTTAGTGATTCTGAGTATCCCTTTTCTTTTTATGTCTTCCATTATTATTTAAAGATCCCTTGCCCTATGCTGGGCATAGTGATGTATATCTTTAATCCCAGCACTCTGGAGGCAAAGGCAGGCGAGCAAGGCCAGCCTGGTCTATACAGTGAGTTCCAGGCCAGCTAGGGCTACAGGGCAACCTGTCTCAAAAAAAGACCAAAAACAAAAAAACTTTAGTTTTAGGCTCAAAGAAAAATTATTTCTCTTTATGGTTTTTAATTTTTTCTTTTTAAAATTTTCTTTCTACTTTCCTTTTCTTTCTCTCTGTTTTTTTGAGACAAGGTCTTACCGTGTAAGGCTGGCCATGAATTCTTGGCAGTCTATCAGCCTCAGCCTCCTTGTGCTAGGATTGCAGGCACGAGCTACTACATTCAGCTTGGTTTTAACTTTTTTTGATGAAAATTATTTTTTAAAACAAATGTTTATTTTATGTGTATGAGTGTATTACCTGCATGTGTAAGTACACCCATGCCATGCAATGCTTGCCTGTCAGAAGAAGGCGTTGGATCCCCTGGAACTGGATCCAGTTGTTAGCTACCATGTGGGTGCTAGGAATCAAACCCAGGTCCTCTGCAAGAGCAGTCAGTGCTCTTAACTGCTGAGTCATCTCTTCAGCCCCATTGATAAAAATTATTTTTTATTCATGAAACTTATTTTGATTTATATTATAAGGTATGAAGCTGATCTGAATAGTTTTCAGATAGCTCCAACATCATTTCTATCTAGTCTTCTCTATTAGATGGAATCCTCCTCTGTCACATATCAAATGTATCTATATAAGTAGAGTCTGTTGTTGGATTACCTATCCAGTGTCATTGATCATAATGTCTAAAGGAATTTGATTTTGGACTTGTTGAAAATTTGAAGTGTGAGATATCCAGATGCCAAGATTAAGTTGGTAGTTGAATTTCTGTGTGAGACATTCAAGCTAAAGCTTTGGGTAATAAATATAGACTTGGGTGTCATTAAAGAATGGATAGAGCTGGGAGTGTAGCACTTGACTAGAATGCAGAGTGCCCTAAGTTTGAGCCCTGGGACTGGAAAAAAAAAAATGGAAGTAAGGCCTCAAATCTGAGTAACTCCACCCCAGGGAAAGTGTGACGAGCCAGAGGAGTAACAGACAGCAGACATATAGAAGGAGACGTCTATAGTGGGGGATGAGATTTCAGAGAGAGACAGGACCAAGACGAGAACATTTAAAGAATCCAGTGAATGATCAATGGTGCAGAATACCACAGAGTCTAGCAAAGTAAAGAACAAATGGTGCCCACAATATATGCTGGCTAGTCAAGTGTGGTAGCATACTCCTGTAATGCCAGCACTTGGAAAGTAGAGGCAAGAGGATCAGTTCAAGGCCAGCCTTGACTATATAGTGAGTTTGAGCCTAGCCTGGGTTTTACATGCACACACACATACACACACACACACACACACACACACACACACACACACGTGGAGGAGACAGGAGAGTAGGGAGGCAGGCAATCCAGGAGGTCATCAATGATTTTGAGAGTATTTGTCATCTAGGAAGGAAAAGCCTGGTGGGTTGAAAAATGAATGTGAGAAAAAAGAAATATAGAGTGACCTCATTTGCAAGAAATTTCCCCATGGAAGAAAGGAAATAAGGCAGAAATGAGAGGCTGAGGTGGGTTTGACAAAGAAATTGTGACTAGAAGAAATCTCAAATGCATTACATGCTTAAGGCAGGGAATCACTAGAGGAGGGATCAATATAGGGAGGAGAGAGGTCAGGACTGGTGGATGCCACTTGGTGGCAGAGACAGGCTTCAGTCTATAGGCTGGATTTGGAGAAAATGTTACCTCTTCCCGAGGAAACAACTAGAGGTGAAGGAATGTGCAACTGTTGGCAGAGTTCCTCAGAGGCATCTCCTTCCTCAGTGGCCACTTTGAATTTGCTGGCCACGTTTTCTTAGGGGAGTGACAAAAGAGGTAGATACCAGGGTCTCAACAGAGAGAGTTAGAATAGTCAAAAGGCAGAAGGATGACAGAAGATTACCAAAGACTAAGAGATGTTTGTCATGCCAAGCACTGTCCTGGGCCCAGAGGCGGGGGGGGGGGGGGGGTTAGGGTGCAGGCAGAAATGAAGAAGATGAACTACTTGGGAATTCACAGTGTGAGAGAAAAGCATGAGCCAAAAGGGGTAGGGTGCTGCATTCAGAGTGCAAGGTGCATTCCCAGAGGAGAAAAAAATCAAAAAAGCCTCCATGGAGAAGGAGATGTTTTGCTTAATACTCAAGAAAGAAAGAGTGAGGATGGTGGGAAGAGCTGGGTTGAAGAAATAGGTCTCAGTCTCTCATAGAAGCACTTGAATGCTAGCCTCTGTCCTGTGGATGGGAGACCTCTCAGAGGGCCTGAAGACCACTGTCAGATTTAACTGTTGCAAATATCACCCTAGTGACAAGATCAAGGATGGTGTATAGCCAGCAAAACTGAAAGTCAGAGCCAGGCATGGTGGCACACACCTTTAATCCCAGCACTCGGGAGGTAGAGGCAAAGTGGACCTCTGAGTTTGAGGGCAGCCTGGTCTATATAGCTACATAATGAGTTCCAAGACAGCCAGGGCTACCTATCTCAAGAAAAGGTTGGTGGTGAGGGATAAGGCAGAGACTGACAGAGCAGGACATCTGATGCCCTCCTTTGGCCCCCACATACCCTCACACACTCATGTATATACATCATGCTCATACACAACACATTCAAACATAGCCAAAAAAAAAAGACCCAGAAGACAGAAAGAAAGAAAGAAAGAAAGAAAGAAAGAAAGAAAGAAAGAAAGAAAGAAAGAAAGAAAAAGAGAAAGAAAAAAATAGAGAAAGGAAGATATATTGCCACATAGGATGAAGGACAGTGTGACAGGGAGGTCATGGAAGAGGACAAAGACCATATATGTGCATGTATTGTCAGTTGGAACAAGGCAGGGAGAACCTGCTCATCTGTGGTCTGGGTCTGTCTGCTTTAGTGACCCCACAAAGAGACCAATGAAGAACAGGCTAGAAGGCCAGAGGTGTACCAGGAGGGCACAGTGGGAAGTAACACCATGGATTAATGGCTCCCTAGCAGGTGGCATGACAAAGAGGATGCTGTGAGGTTAAAGAGAAGCCCCTACATGCTAATGACTTGCTAGAGGGGAGTTATGACCAGGAATGAGTGCTTCTGTTAGGGAGGAGCAAATGGATGAAGCAGAGGGGAACTAGGTGGCTAGGTAGTAGATGTGAGTGCCCCCTTGTTTCCAAGAGCACAACCAGAAGGGGAAAATTTGGAGAGATGAGAAAGGTACTGTAGCGCTCAAGAGACTGAGGTAGGAGGATTGCTGTGAGTACAAGGCCAGTCTGGGCTACATAGTGAATTCAAGGCCAGCCTGGAGTGCATAGTAAGGCCCCAAGACTTGTCTATGGAATGGAACAATAGAAAGGCAGAAACTGTGGGATTCCCACAAGATGAGGTGGGCACAGGTCAGAAGAAAGGATTGAATAAACCAAAAGAGATGGAGGAGGTGAAGTTGTGCTAGGAACCAGCTGGTAAGCTTGAACAGGGAGGGACTTCCCATCTCATAGCTTTGGTTGCTTTTCAAAGCATCATAGGTCATTTCTAAGAAGGCTAGGTGAGTGCAGGCTGCTGCAGAGCTGGAGAGGATGGTGAGCTTGGTGAGACGGGAGCAGGGAGGCAGGGAGGAAGTAGAACACGGGAGGCCCAGCTTCCTCAGCAGTATTCTATATCCTCAGCACAGACCACAGGCAGGCAGCTGGTCTCATCTGCCTGGAAAGGAGAGTGGGCATAGCAGCATAAAGAGGACAGTGAACACTTAGAAGTCTTACGGAGAACAGAAGAGGACAGAGGGTATGTTCAGGCTCTGGGTATAGGTGAGATGGAAGAGGAACAAGGAGGGAAGGAAGAGAAAGCCAAAACCTATGGCTGAGATCGTAAAAACCACTATCGTAGGGGCTGGAGAGATGGCGCAGCGGTTAAGAGCACTGACTGCTCTTGCAGAGGACTTGGGTTCAATTCCCAGCACCCACATGGTGGCTACGAACTATCCTTAACTCCAGTTCCAGGGAAATCTGAAGCCTCTTCTGATCTCCACAGCATTGCATGACACGGGTGCATTCACATACACACAAGCAATACACTCATACACATAAAATAAATATAATAAAGTCAGGCATGGTGGTGCACGCCTGTAGTCCCACCACTTGGGAGGCAGAGGCAGGCAGATCTCTGTGAGTTCAAGGCCAGCTTGGTCTACATAGTGAGTTCCAGGACAGCTGGGGCTACAGGGAGACCTTGCTTCAAAAAAACAAAAAACAAAAAACAAAACAAAAAAAAAACACTCATAGAGCTGGGGCTGCTCTTACTAACTGGGAGCTCCAGATAGTGTGGCAAAGACCTGTTTGGTGCCTTTGCAAAGCTCAGCCCCACCAGGCTGGGAGCAAGGGATGGCCAAACCACAGGCACCTGGGCATCTAGGACCCTCCCACTTCACCACCATTATATCCCTGAGAGCAGTCTACAGACCCCATCCTCCAAGGCCCAGGTATGGACAGGTAGAACAGGAGGCACTCCCCACAGCCACTGGTGCTATGCAAGGTCCTAGCCTATCAAGGCCAAGCTGGGCCTAAATCTCACTAGGCCAGGGTAGGATACCTGGACTTGGTGGCTTGAGTCCTCTGCCTACTCTTCACTTAATCCTAGTTTATCCCAAATAACGAAGCAGGGAAGGGCAGTGCCCCAAGTACCCAGGCTCTGTCTAGTGCCCTAGAAAGTTCTGGTTGTCCACCATTGGGTTGGTCACTATGGAGCAAGAGTGAACGACAATTTAGCTTCTTCTCACTACTGTGCTGTCCAAGGTGAATTCCTCTCCAGAGACCAGCACCTCTGGGCACCAAACCTGTATTTCCCTACAGCCTTCTGGAGAACAGGTACTTTAGCTTTTGGATTCCTGTGCCGAGCAGATGGAAGAATTTCTCTATTAGATGACTCTCCAAGCTTGTATACAAGCCTACCGTCTCAGAGTGGAACTTTGCTAGGTACTGAAAAGCCCTGGCCTCCATAATCAAAGGGCAACTGTCAATTTTAGAAGTAGGCATTTACCAAGTGACTGCAACTGTTCATAAGATGCCAGCCTGGAGAAAGATCAGGTGCCTGTTTGGTCCATCTGTGGATGGGTGGTTGAAATTAGAGCAGGTATCCTTACAGTCCTCCCTCAGGCCTCTAAAAGCAGCTTCCTGGAGCCTGGGAAAGGCCTAAGTTCAGAACTAAGGATCCCTACTTCCATCTGTCTCCCCGCAAAGAGTTAAATATTCCTAAAAGGCTGTCCCTGGGCCCCTGCAATTCCTTCCAGTGACCTCAGGAGAAGATTGACCTTCATAAAACTAAGAGTGGTAGTATATCCTACAGTCTCAGCACTTGGGAAGTAGAGGCTGGAGGATCAAAAGTTCAAGGTCATCCATAGCAAGTTTAAGGAGAACCTGGCCTATGTGAGATCCTGTCTCAGAAACAAACAGAAAAATGAGTGGGGGCCAGAGAAGGTCTCAGATCTCCTTCCTCCCCAGTAGTTGGAAATCCTTTGGGTTAAGCCCTGTTCATTTATCTTGAGGCTTTTTACTGCTGGCTGCTAGCTCTGGTCTGAACCCTGAGTGACTGCCACTGCCCTCCCTTGGCCATTTGTCCACCTTGTTCACAGGGAGGTAATGGGAGAGGAGAGAACATTCCTGGCTGTTCAAGCTCCCAGGAAGGGAAAGAGGCTGAGTACCATGTTTGCAGCTACCAGAGCTAAGGCCCCTGTGGCTTTCAGGTTCCTGAGCCACATGAGTGGTGGGGGCCGATGCTGCCTGGGCAACGGAGCTGCTCCCAGTTTCCCCATCCTGGTTTATTCAGCATCAGACTGACTAATGTGGTGTACCAGGCTTCACAGTGGCTGGAGGCTGCTTTTTCTTTCCTTTTTTGCTCTGATCTTTTCATCTCTTTCCTCTGCCTGGCAAACTAGGATTTTCCTCCTAGCTCATCTTAAATCTGAGAGAGGGACCCAGGCCTTTGGGAGTCCCCACTGCCCCAGGACAAGGGGATCTGAAGGGGTTCTGTGGTGAGTGCTTCTCTCGCAGGGAGTGGGAATGACTACATTCAGAAGTGGGATCAGGAAGGGGGATCCTGGCTAGCCCTGATTCCTGTGAGAGACCAGGAGGTTGTCCTCATCTTTTTTCCTTTTTTGAGACAGGGTTTCATGTAGCCCAGGTTGGTCTCAAACTTGCTATGTAACTGAAGATGTCCTAGAACTTCTGATTCTCCTGCCTCTGCCTCTTGAGCGCTTGGATTACAGGCATGCACCACCATACCTAGTTTATGTGATTCAGGGTATTGAACACAGGACTTCATGTGTGCTAGACAGCCACTCTACCAATAGAGCTACATCCTCACCCACCCCCACCCCCCCGCAGTCCTTGCCACTTCCATAACCTCCTTCCCACTGTGACAGCCATGCTGAGAGAGAAGCCAGACTGTTTTCCCATTCATAGTAATGGGCCTGTGTTGGCTGGGAGAGTCTTGCTGTTAAAATTTTGCAGGATTATATCCTGTATATCACTTCTGCCTTTCTTGTTTCTTCTTGGTGCTGTTATGTGAGATATAAACAGAGAACAGTGGCTTGTTTTTGCTGTTACTGACAAAAGTAGTTGTTTTCCAGAGCTTACTTTCCTGCATCAGAACCATGTTGATGCTAAAACTAAAGCCTTCTTGAACTAATCACTTTCCTTCTATCTGGGTAAAAGGTAGAGAGATAGGACTAGGTAGTTGGGGGTGTGTGCTGGAGATCAACCCAGGGCCTCATACCTGCTTGGTAGGTACTCTATCACTGAGCTACATCCCCAGGCCAGAGAACAGGATTTTGAAAGGCCAGCTGTCCTCTGTCCTACAGACCTATTCCATACACATTGTGCTTGACTTCCCTTAGCTCCTTTGGCATGAGATTAGGGAAGGTTCTTTGAAAATATTTTCCTTAATGGGGGCTCTCAAACTTCTGTTCATGTCACTGTATTCCCGCAACTTAGCCCTGAGCCTGCCTCCTAGTTTGAACCCCACTCCAACCATGTACTCCTCATTCTCTCCCTTGAACAAGTACAGCTTAACTTCCTAGGCATCTCTGGAACTTCTTGTATTAGATTCTGTCCGCTACAGAGATGTGCTGCAGGTATCCCAGGCAACCCCACACTTTAGTACACACACACACACACACACACACACACACACACACACACACACACCTTCGCTTACACATACAACCATTTTTGCAAACATTCATGTGCTTGAGGCACTCAAGCTACCAGGGGCCCTAGGTCTCAGTGCATATTCCAGTCATCTGGCACCTGGACCACAGAAAGTTGTGAGTGATGCTTGCTTCACTTCTCCCTTCCACTCTTAGTGCTGTTTATATCCTCTCTAGCAAGCTGGGGAAGCTTGTTACTTAGCTGATGCCAAGTTGTTGAAATAAGAGGCTAGGTTCAAGTCTCTCAGAGTCTCTCAAAAATCCAAAAGGTTGGCACCCAGCATGCTTTGTCCTCCCACTGCATGTGAGCTTCACTGAGTGTCCTCTAGGGCACAGCCCTCCTATACTCAGCTTGCCAACTCCCTACCCAGCCTTGCTAGGCATTTAGTCTTGTCCTTCACTAGCTTGCTGCCTGCTTATCATCTCCCTCCAAAGACAGCATGACTTCTCTTCCCACTTGCCACTTTCTGCCCACACTCTCCTCAACTGCACATGATACCACACACAAATTGGGTTGTCATTGTAGAAGGGCCCTTCCTGACCTGACTTTGAATTCTGAGTGCTAACTTAAGGCCTGCTGCTGCCCTTTAGACAAATGTGCAGTACAACATTCCTGTATCTTCTGCCTCCATCTTGGCCATCAAGAACTTGGGCCTTTGGGGCATCTAGTGCCTGACCAACCTTGATGGCTCATCAGCCTCTCACCAGCTACTGGAGTCTGTCACTCGTCACTTAGGCCCACACCTGGAGAGCTTATGCCTGGGTGGGGGCAGCCCCACGGAGGCATCCTTTGTGGCCCTGATCCTGGGATGCCCAGTCCTGCGCACCCTTGATCTCAGTGGCTGCAACAGTCTCTTCACATCAGGCACTCTGCTGGCTAAGCCTGAGACAGCACAGTGTAGCCGAAAGGCATTGAGTGGCCTTCGTGACCTTAACCTGGCTGGCCTACGGGACCTGACCTCAGCTTCAACCATCTCAGTGGCTGTGTCCCCAGCTTGGAGTGCCTCTCTTTGGCTTATTGCCGCCTCAGCTTTGAGTTAGGCCCAACCCAGAGCCTTATCGGCCTTCAGGTATCCTCTCCCAGCTTTCTTTCAGCAACCTACTGCAATTTGTTAAGGAGCAAGCTGGCAGGCTGCGTGCTCTAGACCTCAGTGACACTAGCTTGCCACCTGAGGCCCTACAGGCTCTGGGCCAAGTCACTGGGCTACAGCTAGAAGAGCTGAACTTGCACAGCTGCAGAGACCTATCCACAGAGGCTGTGGCCACCTTGTGCTGCCAGCAGCCAGGTCTTACCTCCCTGGACTGCAGTGGCTGCTTAGAACTGACTGATGGGGCACTCTTGGCTGTGAGTCGAGGCCTACGACACCTGTGACGCCTGAGCCTGGGGAAATTGCAGTGACAGACTGATGCAGGGTGTACAGCCCTGGGGAGCCTACAGGAATTTCAGAGTCTGGACATGGCTGAGTGCTGTCTGATAAGCGGTCAGGAACTGGCCCAGGTCCTGGGCTCAGTTCACAGAGCTCCATCCCCAACTGACCTCCCTCAAGCGGGCTTATTGCTCTTCACTGAAGGTGAGCTTACTTTCCCTCTATTCCTATCCAGGGTACCTGGGGGAGCTGAGTCTATAGCCCTAGGGAGAGTTACCCAGTGTTTGTGTCCCAGGCAAAGTAGTTGGAACTGGATTTAGGGCACGGTTCTAAAGAGGGCAGGAGCTTAGACAGACGATGTGATGGCTGGCACACACCTCTCTAGAGTCCCTGCTGGCCTGGCTCATGAAGTGATCCTATACCTCACAAGAATGTTGTAGAAGGAGGAAGCCTGGAGAAAGGGAGTGATGGAAGACAGTAGTGGGGAAGCAGGTATCAGCAGGCAGGGTGTTAGGAGGCAATGTCATTCAGGAGGAGCATCTCTTGGCTGAAGTCAGGCTCTTCATAGGGCTCAGAATTGCCCGTGGGAGGCATTCCTGTCTGAGAATGTGTTGGTCCCTCTTTGGTGAATTATTCTTTCAGCCTGTTACCATGGCAAGAGCACTCCTAGCCTAAAACCTGTCTCAGCTTGGTTTCATGGCAAGCAACCCTTCTCCTGCTCACTCCTTGCCTACCGGTATCTCTTAGCTGCTCTGCCAAGACCCATGTTCTCAGGCTCCACAGCTCCCTCAGCATCTTTCTACAGCTAGATCCTCTTCTCTGCCCTTAGCTCCTGCTGCCCCCACCCAACTTCTGGCAAATGTCAGCCCTAACACTTCTGGTTCAAGATCTAGAGGAAGCACATCTGATTGGTTCAGCTAGGGTCACTTGTCCACCCCTGCTCCAATGGGTTGTAATGGGGGTGGGGGTTGCCTCAGTCTATCCCTTCAGCAGGGTTGAGAGCACAGCAAGGCAGGTACCCTAGAACTGTCTGTCCACATCCTTCCTTACACTATTCATAGTGTTGACCTCTTTCAGCAATCTCCTCGAGGTCACCCACCCTGTTCATTCCAAACTTTCACAACCAGCACAGAGACTATGTTGCTTCCCTCTTTGGGCCCTCTGGAACAGGAATGTCATTTAGACCCTTGCTAGTGATCCCTGTCAAACCTAGTGGCACAAACTGCTGCCCCTCCCATCTTCCTCCTAGGATGCCTCGGTGCTCTCCATGATCCCCCAGCACTGGGCCCAAATCTCAAGGTGCTAGACTTGTCCTCCTGTGTGGTCCTCACTAACCAGACCATGCAGGCCATCTGCACTTACCTCACCCACCTCTCAGTCCTGCGCCTAGCTTGGTGCAAGGAGCTCCAGGACTGGGGGCTTCTGGGACTGGAGGAGCCAACTGAGGAGTCTGCACTAGGACCCCAGGTATGAGATCCTTGAAGTTAGGGGAGGTAGCACCTGTGCTCAGCTTCCCATGCCCTTCCTGAGTCTTTGTCTAAGAGCATTTAAGGCAAAACTCAACAAGTAGGAGTTTCTTCCCACAGCTACAACCAGAGCTGGAACATCAGACCCCAAGCCCTCAGGAGCCCAATCCTGAGGTACGAGGCCCCTCTCTGCTCATGCTTCAGGCCCTTCAGGAGTTGGACCTCACAGCCTGCAGCAAGCTGACTGATGCCAGTTTGGCCAAGCTAAGGGTATTGTGGCTGGTACCTGGGGATTGGGCCAACCCACTTTTTGCTTGGAGCCCATTTTTCATTGGCTTCTGGTCACTCCCCTGACTGGAGGCAGGAAACTTGGAAGGGGCCCAGACTCTGGGTTCCAGTGCCATTCTCTACCCCTGTTCTTGCAGGTACTCCAGTTCCCTCAGCTGAGGCAGTTGTCATTGAGCCTGTTGCCAGCACTCACAAGCATGGGCTTGATAACTGTGGCCAGGGGCTGCCCTAGCCTGGAGCACTTGGTCCTGAGTCACTGCAGTCACCTCAGTGATGAGGGCTGGGCCCAGGCAGCCAGGCCCTGGCCGAGGCTGCAGCACCTCAACCCGTCCAGTTGTAGTCAGCTCACAGAGCAGTGTCTTATGACATTGAGCAGTTGGTACAACAGTGTATGGGCTGGGTTTGGGTTCCCACACTGGGTCAGACACTCATTCAGTAGCCTCCCTACAGAACTCTGGATACCATTGGGTAGGCATGCAAGCAACTCCGGGTGTTGGATGTGGCCATGTGTCCTGGTATCAACATGGCAGCTGTCAGGCACTTTCAAGCACAGCTGCCTCAGGTGACCTGCATCCAGTCCCAATTTGTGGGAGGGGCTGACCTGATCCTAACGCTTTCAGGCCAGGTCAGTAACTATCCCTCGAGCTCTGCTTCCTTCACCAATGTAGCCCCAGACCAGCCCTCTGAATCTGAAGTTTGCCCCAGTGCCTTTTGCCTCCCCCTGCTACAGAACCCTTTTCATAGATTCAAGATAGTACCAATCCAGGGCATGTCCAGCCCTAGTGTGCCCCACAGCTAGGCAGCAGCCTCTTTCTAACTACATGTCACTGCCACAGGCCCTGTTCCAAAGGTCAGACCCATAGGTGAGCTGGACTTGGTACTGGGGGAGCTCAGACCCTGTGCTTCCAGCCAGCCCACTTCTCAGACCTAAGACCTGTGTTCTACCTGCTCCCTAGGCACACACTTCACCCCTCATAAGCACTGAGCTTTTGTAGTCAAGCCATCAACATCACTGTAAACTCAAGATTAAAAATTCTAGATCTTACCTCTTCCTTTGACATTCTCAGACTAAAGGGCCCCTCTCTCCCCTATTTCAGTTAACTCAAGGACCCTCAGATCCCCCACACACTGGCCTTAGGATGGTCCCATGCTCTGGGTACGGGACTCCACTAGGTTCTGGTTTCTACCACATGGGAGGAGACTCTAGAGACCTGAAGGCCTCTTCTAGCAAACGACCCCCTCCTCCCCACATGCCCTTGTGCAAAGGCATTGGTCCCAGTCAGGCCTAGGAACAACTGGTTAATGATGCCAGATTCAATGTGCTATTTCAAGAAGAGGTGAGAAATAGGGGTAGGAGGGTCATGGGAGGTCATATAGTTCAACCGTCTAAACAGTGCCAATGACTTCTCAATGGCAGCTCTCAATCTAGTGGACCCTCTGTGCACCCTACACTTTGTCTATCTACTTGTCACTTCTAGAAGCAGCTAGCCTGTGCTGCAGTCACTTGCTTCTTGTGGTAATTCAGAGATGTCAGTGCTCTCCCAGTCACCAAACAGGCTATGGGGGCAAATAAGCCAACAGGCAGGGACAGTGCAGGGTATGCATGAATAGAGAAGCAAGCACCTGGGACCAGGAGCCTAGAGCAGCAATGAACTTAGGAGGTTGAAGGAACAAATCAAGGCAGTGAAAATGGGCAGAAGGGAAGACAATCCAAGGCAGAAGACACCACGGAGGTCAGATGGACAGACAAGCTAGTGCTGGTATGGAGGGGAATATGTAGGCCTTGATGCAATACAGAGAGGATGCTGGCTTGGACCATGCACCAAGAACCCTGCAGACCACAGGCATTCAGATGGAAGCACTAAAACATGCAACCCATCCAGCTCAGTCAGTGCTCAGTCATAACAACCATGGCAGTAGGACAATAGGGAGACATTGAACAATATAGGATATATGTATGAGTATATAATTATATCCAATTTGTAGTGTTGGAGTGGCAGCTATTGCGATGATCAGAGAGCAAAACCCAAGGCCAGAAGTCAAGAGGCTTTTGCCAAGATGGTGGTATGAACAAATAACTGAAAACACTAAGAAGAAAGAATTGACTGTACTGGGACACTGCATCTAGGATCCCTGCCCTGCCCCCCATTTCCACCTTGAACTCAATAGCAGATTGCTCTAAGTATGGTAGCAAGGCTGTGCCCAGTCACAGACATTCTGAGGATTGAAGTGTAGTTAGTTTGTTTTCTTTTTTTTTGGGGGGGGGGGTTCACGGTAGGGAGTACATGCTCCACCAGCACATTCTCCAAAGGAGATGTCATTTCATCAGTTTTCAAGATAAAACATTGATGCCTGGCACTGTTAAACAGTATTTAAGGAGTAATGTGCGGCATGTAGAAGTCAGGGTAGTGGCAGTTTTCAGCCTGCCTTGTGAGTCCCCTGGGTTGCTGAGTCTTTGCCTTAGGTGTTTGAAGTCTGTGTCTACTGCCTTTAGGCTTGAGGTGTTTGGAGTCTGTGTCTACTGCCTTTAGGCTTGACTGCTATCTGGAGCCAGTATGCCTCACCACTTCTGCCCCTAGGGGCTCTGGCTTATCAGTGCTCATGACTTCACAAACAATCCTAAATTAGGTTTAATTTTATTTATTTTTTTGGTCTATTTTGAGACAGGGTCTCCCTGTAGCCGCAGCTAGCCTGGAACTCACTACATAGATCAGGCTAGCCTTGAACTCAGAGATGCACCTGCCTCTGCCTCCTGAGTGCTGGGATTATGTCTGGCTCTAAATTGGGCTTTAAATTTCCATGTTCAGATCTGCCCCTTTGGAGTTGGGAACCTTCTCTTTAGCAAAAAGCAAGCTTTGCATCTCTTCCTTTCATGTTTTTCATTAGAAGCCTCTGAATCTCACAGAAGATAAGGGGCAGGGCTAAGCATGGTTGAGAACTGAGGTCAGCTTGGCTTCCAGACAGGTCCCTGTTAATGGTGCTCAGGACAGCATCCATTTGGGGCCTTGCTTCCTGCCCTGATGCTTGTCAACCTCTTCTTTGGCTGGTACCCCAGGTGACAGACCATCCTGTTCTTCACATCTAGCACTGAGGACTCAGACTTAAAGAAGGGCAACAGTCTCCACCTATTCCTACTCAGAATACCAAGGTTCCAAAACGGGTTTGTGATCCTGCCTGATGCCCTGTCTCATTTACTAAGCTTGAAGGCAAACTGTCCCTGTCTATCAGTAGGCTTAGCCCACAGGTTCTGAGCTGGTTGGACACATATTTTTATAGGCCATGCTGACTTTATTTGTGCTAGAGACTCTGCTGGTCAGGTTGTCTGTGCTTCTCTGCCCTCCTTTGTGGTGCTGCAGTGGTAGCAGCAACTGTGGCCCATAGCCAACTTCAGTCAAGGCTCAGTGATGCTGTAGTCATAGCAGAAGTTGAAGTTGGTAGGGGGTGGGGGTACTGGGGGAGGATTCTCAGGAATGGGCACATTCTCCAGTTCCAACAAGCGCAACTTGGTCTCCATAGTTAGCAGCTGCTCCAGGTCCAGCCGGGTCTGTTCACTGCCCATGGGGCTGCCCAGCAGGGCACTCAGCCCATCTGTCCACAGGTGGAACTAGAGATGGATGAGGCCAGCTCTGTGAGGGCCTGCCCATCTGTTCCTCCTGCCCATCTGCCTAACTCAGCCTGGCTCAGACACTTACATCCCGCTTGGAGGGGGCAATGAAGTTGAGGTAAGCTTCCTTTTCCCCATGGTCATAGCTGATGGAGAAAGCCAGCTCATAGAGGTCCTAGCAATGCAGGGAATGAGGACAGTGAGCAGGGGACAGACAGAGACAGGTAGGTAGGAAGGAGCCTCTAATCCCGATGCACTCACCTTGTTCTGCTTTCCAGAGCCCTTCTCCCGGACATGGGGGCAGTCCTTGCCCATCAGGAGTGTCCTAATGTCTGCCACAGGGACTGCAGAAAGAAGAATGGGCTGACCACTGTGGCTCAAGGCTGGCCCATTATATGAGTCATCTGGGAAGAGGGAGAGTAGGTGTAGGAGGTCTAGCCTTGCCCTCCTTACGCTGCTCGGGCAAGCTCTCTAGGGTAGGTGGGTTGTCACCCTCCTCCACATCTCCATACTGCAGCACTTTGTGGTTGGGTGACAAGCAACAGAACCACAGCTTGTCTACACAGAAAGGGGAAGAGAAAGGAATGATGAGAGGGGTTCTGGTCCCAGCCCACATCCCCCGCCCTTCCTGGGTTCATTCAGAGACCCTGGCGCCTCCGACTGCTGATCTTTCGGAAAAGCATCCCCTCACAGAGTCGGAGCAAACGCTGCTGGCGGATCAGGCCAAGAAGTTCTGGCTTCAGCTTCTCCCGAAGCTCCCTGATTGGGGAGTATGAGTCATTAACTGGGATTGACCTGAAGCATGGCCCACAAGGCACTGGGGAAGGTGGGGGCTGAGAATGGGGACACTACTAACTTACAGTATGGGAGGGGCCAGTGTGCCCTCCTGGTGTAGCCGTTCTGTCTGCCGCAGCCTCAACACCTCCCCATAGGTAAGGGCGTTCACTTTGGTTCGGAAGAGCTCCAGGGAGGTGGGCTTTAGGGCCAGTGTGCGGGCCAGCTGCTCCCGTACCACCTGCATTACCTAGGACCACCCTAAGCTCAGCTTGGGGACTGAGCTCTAGATCCCTTCCCAGAACAGCCCTTGCCCTGGCTTTGCCACTTCCACCCCACCCACCTTGTCAAAATCCTCCTGGGTTGCCCGCATCTCCTTCCAGGTCTTATTCAGCAGCTGGATAGCCACACAGAAGAGCTCATGGAAACTCTGGTCTTGGCCGTAAAACATGGGTGAGAAGTCCTGCGCTGTCTCGGAACCTGGAGCAGGGGGGCAGGAGGGGCTCAGGGAGAAATGTTTGTAGCCCCTGGCCCTCTCTGCCCTTCCGTCCCTTGTCCCCAGATGCACTGGGTCCAGCCCCACTCACAAGGCTCCCCAACTCGGAGCAGCTCACACAGCAATACCGTCAGCTGGATGCTGCTCCGGGCAAAGGGGCACTCATGCTTGTCCTCCCGGCTACTGTTTTCCAACACGAACTGAGGTGGTGAGAATAGAGCATGGTAACACTCAGCTCAGCCCATGGAGCCCCTGATGAAGTTGGGCTGTCGCCATCCACCCTGCCCCATTCTGTCACTAACCCGGCTGTATGCATTGGGTGCATGTTTGGAGAAGTAGAGCATGTTATCCAGGGCTAGCAGACCAGGGGGCACACGTTCCAGGTCATGTGCTGGGTTGCTGTTCTAGGGGTGGGAGAGCAGGCAGTTCAGGAGGGGCTATAGTCTTGGAACAACCATAGCATGCATGGAGGCTTGGGTGGGAACTAAGCTCGGGGTCACTCACGGAGAAGCCCAGCTTTCGGAACTCTTGGACACAGAGAGACCGGCGACGGTCAGCACTTGGCCCTGTGCCCAGGGACTCCCCCTCTGATTCAAAGGCAGCCTGGCGCAGGGCCTGCAGCTGTTCCCGCTGCTCCTGAAGTTAAGGAGGGGCATGTCAAGATCATAGATTCAAAGCTAAATTCTAGGCAACCCCTTAGCCTGTGTACCCCAAAGACAAGCACCTGGCTGTAGGAATCAAGTGGTGTCCTCATGCGTGGCTCTAGCAGCCCCAGTGTAAGGGACTGCAGTATGTACAAGTGATGAGCCATCTCGTCACCCAGGGGTGCTACACTATGGATGATGTTCTGGAAGATAGGCAGGCTGTGAATATGACTCACTGGGAAAGGAAGACAGAGGAGGGGGGTCTTCCTGCTCTGGTCCATCCTACCTTGTAGATGAACTGGCGAAGATTCCTCTGCCATAGGTAGTCAAGCATGTGCTGCAATGTGTGGGAAGGGGCTTAGATGATCTTGTTCCAGACTGCAGCATAGCACCAATCTCAGCAGCCACCTGGGGCAGAACACTTACCTTACGTTCAGTGAGGTTAGCCCCCTGTAGCAGGGCTGTCAACAATGCCATGGCCTTGGTTTGTAGCTGTTGGTTCATCCTATGGCAAGAGGAGGAACAGGCTGAGCTGCACATCTGTGTTCTAGCTCTTTTCCCCTAGCTGTACTGCCCCCTATAGGCTTACACCTGCAGGTGCACCAACAGCCTGTCCAGTGGCACCTCACTCTTGACCAGCAGGCCTAGAGCAGGGCTGCTCAAAGTCACACTCTCCAGCAGCCCAAGGGCCAAGGGCTGTACAGAGGCATCCATCAGGTTCATGTTCACATAAGAGACCACCTAGGAGGAGCAGAGGGTGTCACTACCATCCGTGAAGGTCAGATCTTGGCCCTCCCCTGGAAAAGGCTACCCACCTTCTTGACAAAAGGGATGCTGAGCGTCTCCCAGGACACCACACCATGTTCCATGAGCTCCAAAAAGGCCTTCAGACCAAGAGCCAGCACCTCCCCTAGACTACAGAGGACATCCGGAGATGAGTAGGACCAGACTAGGATTCCTAAGCCCCACTATGTTGCCCAGCCCACCACAGCCCTGTGCTCACTCATCCCCATTCTCAATGATGGTGCTTAGTCTCTGAAGCCCATCACGGCTGATGACTTCCTGGGCAAAGGTCATGTCTGAAGCCAGCAGAACCAGGTGTCTCAGGGCTTCACAGCGCCCTTCACGACTTGTACTCTGCAGCCTACCCAGTAGCTTCTCAGCCTCCAGGTCCTGACAGGAGCGGGAGCAGAGCAGAGATGTAGGCACAGGTGTTACCAAAGGAGCTGGAAATGTGAGGACCTGGGTGTCCACTAGGTGGGGCACTAAGGGGCTGGGGTGGGGGGGGCCTCCTGACCAGCAAGCAGAGGCCACTAGGCAGGAAAGGGACCTAGCAGAGGGGCAGGGCAGGAGACAGCAGGGTGGAAAGGGACATTACAGGGGCAGTGCTGAGGCACAGGATGCTGCCATTCTTGATCTCCATGCGATTCTGGAGAAAACAAAGGGGAGCAAGTCAAAGAGGGCTTGGAAATGGTCAACTGGGTCATTGGTTGGGGGCGGAGGTCAGTAAAAGGGCTCACACTCAGAGCAGGGAGAATGAGTTTACTGAATCAAAGCCAGTAGGTTAAAGGGATCTTATGGTGGAATGTGGGGCTAAGAGGGGGCTCACATTCTCAGTGATGTATCTCTTTTGCCCATCAGCAAACTGCAGGGCATAGCGCTCCGAGTGAGTCAGGCTCCACCTGCGGGGCACAGAGCTTAGGGAGGGAAGTCCAGGGGTGCCTCTTCCACCTGATCCTCCCCCACTTTTGCCCTCAGCACCATGGCACTCACGCGTCGCACACCTCCTTCAGCACAGTGGCCAGGGGCTTTGCCTGCAAGTGAAGCTGTCACTCAAGGGGCCAAGGTAAGGAGGAGTTGGTGGGGGGAGGGGAAGCTGACCCGAGGGAAAGGTAACTCGGAGGTAGGAGGTAGGGGTCAATTTGATGGAGGGCGGACAGGGTGACCTGGTCTAGCTGGATAAGCTGTGGGATGGCGTCAGGCATCTGGACGGCAATCTTCACCACGTTCCGCGGAGGCGCCATGGTCCAGCCGGCTGTGGGCGCTTTCCACCTACCGTGCCACCTCCCGCCGAGGGGATACCTGGTCAGGGAGGCGGTCTAGGAGGGTGTCCCTCTGTCCAAAACGTGGCTCCAGTGACCCTTACAGCTCAGCCCCCACTACTGGCCTGGCTCTGTGGCCTTCCCAAAGGAGCCCAGGTTAGTTCCGGGTTAGTTCCAGGGGCCGGAGGGGAGGACCGGGCCTGCCCTGGCCCGCCCCACCCCCGCAGAGGCGGCCTGGCCCCGCCCCACACCTAGGTGTGGCAGAAGGCTGGGAGGACAGGCAGCCTACAGCAGCCACACCTCCCATTCCAGTAAAGTGGCCCACCCACTCCCGCTAACCATCCAGCAGTCCCAGGGAGGGGCCCCAAAGAACCAGATCGGAGATAGCCTTAGGCATGTCTTTATTGACTTGGATGCTGTACAAATATTACAATTTCCTTTTGCTGAAAAAAGTATAAAAATAATCTTTATATAGGAATCCATTGTTACTGTTAAATCTTTCTAAATCTCTGCAAATGGCTCTAAATGAGGGAAGTGAATAAATGGAAGTGAAGTGGGTGGGTTTGGGGCATCAGGAGGCTGGGCCAATCTTCTGGGACCAACCAACAGATTCCTAGGGAGATACCTCAGTTCCTTCTTAACACCCCCTATGCCCATCCCCAGGATCTGCAGGGCTAAGGGCCCAACAGAAAGGTGACACATGAAAGTTCCAGAAGCTCAGGGTGAACAGGTAGAAAAGGAAGTTGGTAATAGCTAGCAAGCACTCAGCTCCACACCACCCTTCCCTCCTTGGGAGAAGAGTGTCTGGTGAAGCAGGGCAGTGGGCTGGACAGCTGCCCTATAGGTGGGCCATGTGCCACTAGGTGGCAACTAAGCCTGGCTCGGAAGGCTCCAGAAAAGAAAAGGCAAACACTTTGGCTCCATATGGAGAGGGCTGGGCCCTTTTCCCCTGCTCTGCCAGCACAGCACAAATGTCAATGCAGGACAGGGTAGCATGGCCAGAAGACTGAGCAATGGGGGAAGGCTGGGTAAGCCAGGAGTCTGGGGTTCTCAAGCTGTGAGGAATATGGTGGGGAGAGGTCCTAGCTGGCTCCCAGGCCAGTCTGGGTCCCAGCCACACAGGTCATGTTCCTGTCAGAGGTTGAGAACAGGCACATCAAAGAGATCACAGACACCTTCACTCTCGTCCAGGTTGTAGATGTAATCGTGGTCTCCAGGGGGTGGAGAAAGTCGGAGGAGGGGGGCAAACACTGCAGAGAGCATAGGCTGAGGTGCTGGTCTAAGACCCCCAGCAGCCACCCAACCCCTTTCTCAAAGCTACCCCCATCTTCCTGGGCTACCCACCTTCTGAGGACATCAACTCTTCCAGTAGTTCTGAGTTCGTACGCTCTGGGAATGAAGATAATTCATTTAGATCTGACTGTTGCCTCTCTACCCACCAATGGGACCCACATACATGCCCATCAGGACCTTTACCCTTTTTCTAGGGTACCTAACACACCATAAGGGCCTTAGAAGGGCACTCAATGAGATCCTTAACCCTCCCCCAGCCTAAGGGAGGAACACAGCCTACCTCGTGTGGGGTCAAAGATTTCTGACAGCTCTTTGGGGAGATCCAGAACTGAAAGAGAAGAAAGCCATGCTCAGGAGGGAGGTCCAGCTGGGTCCCACCATAGTCCCTACCTTCCTTGGGTCCTACACGCCTCAGCCCCAGGGCTCCACAGAGCTGAGGAAATGGAGGCCCTGCCCCAGGTATAGCTGGTCTTGTCTGCTGACATAAGTTCCTTAGAGCTGAGCCCAGGCTACCAGAGGCCCATTGCAGGTGACAGTTATAGTCTTAAGTCAGAGGCACTACAGAACTCAAATCCCTTTCTGAGCTGAGGGTGTACACACTAGCAGAAGATGCCCCATCTACACCAACCTTTGCTTAGTGCATGCTCTGGATCAGGCTCAGAGATTACAGCCTGGGCTAGGACATGTGGCAGAGGTGGAAGACACTTTAACAGAAGAGGATAGTGCTACAGTGTGATGAACCTCCTATAAACCTTTGATTGGGAGGACACGGGGAAGCAGAAGAAAATGAAGCAGAGTGGACTATGAGGGATATTATATGTAGGGCTTAGAAGTTCAGATTTTTGGGGAGCCACTGAGATGGGTCAGCAAGTAAAAAATCCTTATTAGGCCTGACAACCTGAGTTCAATCCCCAGAACCCATGTAAAGGCGGAAGGTGAAAACTTCACACATATACCACAGCATACACGTACATACCATATACATACAATAATTTTTTTTAAAAAGGGTCATCCCCCCCTCAATGTGACTTAAAGAACTATTTTATTATTATTTTATTACTTTTTGGTCTTTTGAGACAGGGTCTCCTTGTAGTCCCAGCTGGCCTGGAACTCACTATGTAGACCAGGCCAGCCTTGAACTCAGAGAGATTTGCTTGCCTCTGCCTCTAAGAGCTGGCATTAAAGGCCTGTGCTGCCACACCTGGCTAAAGAGCTATTTTTAAAATATTTTATTTTTATTCTATGTGTATGAGTGTATTGCCTGGATGTATGTAAGTGCACCCGTGTGATATCATGCAATGCCCACGGAGGTCAGAAGATGGTGTCAAACAGATTCTTCTGGAAATGGAGTTACAGATAATTGTTAGCTACCATGTGGATGCTGGGAATTGAACCCAGGTCCTCTGTAAGAACAGCCAGTGCTCTTGACCACTGAGCCACCTCTCTAGCCCAGGGAGTTTTTTTTTCAATCATTTTTAAAAAAAATTTTAATATCTACATGATTAGAAGAAGCATTTCACTACAGCTTTAACATATTCAGTAACACACTCCAAAGCAAGAGTACATCTCTTTCACAAGTGGCTGCAAGTTTCTAGGTTCACAGTTGAATTAATACAGTTATATATTATTGAACTCAGTATAAGCCCAGGGAGTTATTTTTTAAAGATTAAAAAGATTATGTGCCACCGGGTGTGGTGGCACACGCCTTTAATCCCAGCACTCGGGAGGCAGAGGCAGGCGGATCTCTGTGAGTTCGAGGCCAGCCTGGTCTCCATAGTGAATCCAGGACAGCTGGGGCTACAGGGAGACCCCTGTCTCAAAAAAAAAAACCAAAAAAAAAAAAAAAAAAAAGTGAGCCTGCACGAGAGTGTATGTAAACCTCATACATACACTACCCTTGGAGGCCTGAAGAGGGCATCAGATTCCCTGGAACTAGAGTTACAGGGGGTTATGGACCACCATGTGGGTGTTAGGAATCAAACTTGGATTCTATGGAAGAGCAATAAGTGCTCTTAACCACTGAGCCATCTCTCCAGCCCCTCAGGGAGCTAATTAAAGGTACTCTTTACTGCTGTTGCTGGTGACTGAACCCAGGTCCTCATGTAGGCTTAGAGAGTACTCTACCACTGAGCTGTATTCCCAGCCATACTTATAAACTGAGAAATGCCAATCAGGATTACAGTTCAGAAAGATCATTCCATTAGTAAGGGTAAAGAGAAGGGTGCCTTTAAGGGACTTACCAGGCAATGGACCCTGCATGCTATAATACCAACCTGCCAGGCAAGATGAGCCTGTTGGTGCAACAGTGTCATGTCTATTATGGAGAACCAACTGCTTGCTTGGTTTCTTTCTTTGTTTCCTTTTTTTTTTGATTTTTATCTATATGAGTGTTTTGCCTGCATGTATCTAAGTGCATTTATTGCATGTATGCAGTGCCTGCAGAGGCCAGAAGAAGGTGTCCAACTCCCTGGAACTGGAGTTATGGTCAACTATAACTAGATGCCATGTGAGTGCTGGGAACAGAATCTGGGTCCTCTGCTGGAGCAGTGGGTACTTTTAACCACTAAGCTATTTCTCTTAAATAGGATTTGACTCCACAGGAGGAAAGTCATGTCTGGTACTGTAAACCTTGTCAAAAGTTCATAGCCAGGGAGGACAAAGGCTCTTAACAACTATTGTTTTGCTAAATGGACATGCTGTCAAACTGCCTCTGAATGTGTGTGTGTGTGTGTGTGTGTATTTTTTTCTGGAGATGGGGTCTCACTATGTAGACCAGGCTGACCTCAAACTCACAGAAATTTGTCTGCCTCTCAGATGCTGGGATTTGCCTCCTAAATTTTTATGCTTTTACCTTGATCAAAGAAGCTTCTTTTGCAGTAGACAGCAGTCAATGCAGAGATTCAACTAGTCGAAGTGTAGAGAATAAGTGACTGTTGAGTGCTTAGCCTTAAATGGGACATTTATATCAACCCTCCCAAGGCTCAGGGAATTACCAAGGAAGAGGGACTGGAAAGAATTTATGAGCCAGAGGATGGAGAGGAGTGCTATGAAATGCTATCTTTGGCTATAATATGGCCTCTGTATTCATGAACTCACAGCAGCTATGGTTACCTGCATACAACCTATACAAGATTAAGCCAGTCAATTGACCAGGAGAGGGGCTCGTGAGCTCCACCAGAGTAGCTATTGGCAACTGATTGCTGCTGGGAAAAGGAGTGTGTTTTTCCTTTGGGGATGGGGCCACTGGTATGTTGCCTGTGATAGCTGACTTCATAGTGCATTCATTAGTGCATGCAGGCAGCGCTAATTAGACTGAATGGGTTAACAACAACAACAACAAAAGAGGCCGGGCAAGGTGGTGCACATCTTTAGTCCCAGCACTTGGGAGACAGAGGCAGGTGCATCTCTGTGAGACTGAGGTCAGCCTGGTCTACATAGTGAGTTCCAGCCAGCTGGGGCTACAGAGAGACCGTGTCTCAAAAGAAAAAAAAAAGAACATGAAGAGGAAAGGGGAAAGTATGTGGGACCCCAGGGGAGAGGGGAGGTGGGATCTGGATTGTATATGATTAAAATACATTGTATACATATATAAAATTATCAAAGAATAAATAAAAATACTCAAAAAAAGGATGCCAAGAGTCTGGAATCAAGGTGGCTAGTAGTTATCTTGAGTGCTGAAGATGCAAGGATGGAAGATGGCTCAAGACAGACTTCACTTAGCCAATGTGAGGTGGGCAGCAGAGAAAGAACTGGAATGGTACCCAGATGTCAAGCCTGAGTGACTAGGGACAGTGATGGTAGTTTGCAGTGATGGTAGAAGCGAAAAGGCAAACTTGGGGAGGAAACTGAGTTCAACTGAGGACATGTGGGAATGAAATGTCCACTAGAGATGCAGAAGATGACTGTCAGACATAGAGGTATGGAGATCAGGTAAAAGATCTGAGTATGTAGAGGCTGGGACCCATCACCATCTCCTTGGTCCCTCACAGGTGTGGGGACCCACCAATGTTTAAGGAGGTACCAGGGAGAGATGAAGGAGAAGCCAGTGAGGTAGAAAAGCCAAAAGCTCACAGGATTAAAGACAAAGGAGCAAAAAGCCCCATCAGGGAGCAAGAAAGCGCCAGACCTACAGCTTTTAGAAACTTACAGGCCTGAGCATTATTACATCAAGAGCAGCACAGCTGCAGCACTGGGGCAGGTGATGAGGAGACAGACACGAGTGGGACAGGGACTATTTTTCAAGGGATCTAGACATAGAAGATAAGAAAAGTGAGATGACTACCTAGACGAGCAAGTCTCAATTATAAGGCTCAATGATGTTCCAAGTGATGGCAGGCAGGGATTGAGTGAGAGCCAGGAAGTTCCAGTAAGGGGGCAAAAGGCACCAGCGCTGACCCTGAGGCCAGGCACCCTTGTCTGGCTGGTAGAGAGCTAGAGTTGACAGGAAAGCCACTTTCCAGTTCCAACTCTGTGTCTGATGTAGCACCAGACTGAGCCTAACTCACCACCTGTGGGGTCTGCCTTGATGGGCTCAAAGGAAGTAGAAGGGTTGGGTCCAGATGAACTGCTGCTATTGCTGCTGCTGCTGCTGCTGTTGCTGCTGTCCAGTAGGGCAGAAGACTGCAGTGGTCTGGTGTCCAGTGCTGTCAGGCCCAGCGGGATTGAGCGGAGCTCACCATTGTCCTTGTTTTCAGTTTCAGGGTCACCAATCACTGCAACCATATCCCCAAACACAATCATATTGGGGCAGGAAGTGGGTCCTAGAACTTGACTGAACTAGATCCCATGGCGAGGAACACCACAGTACTGGTACCCAGACTTAAAAAAGAATTAGCTACTTCCAGTCACCCAAAAAATATTCTGGAAAGAGTCACTGAGGGAGATAGAGCACAAGGCCTAGGAGAGGAAGCTTCATGAACCACATGGGTCCAAGAGGGGCTACCGGGGCACATGGGACACTGGCAGCTCTGGGATAAACGATCCCTCACACAGTCAAAGCTTCCTTGTTAAAAAGTGCATATTCAAAGCTGGCAAGGGGGCACTTGTGGCCAAGTATGACAACCTGAGTTTAATCCATGAAATCCACATGGTAGGACAGAACCAAATTCCTCAAGCTATGCTTTGACTTCCACATGCATGCTGTAACATTCCCCACTCCCAATAAATGATAAAAAATATTTTAAAAGGGCATATTCACTGCAATACTAAGGGAGGCTAGGTAGGGACTAGGGAAAGGACAACCCCAGCAGTCTCTTCTAGTTCAGAGTACAATACTCTCTAATGCAGGTACTCCATTGTGCGATCCAGAAAATAACCCATCACACCTTACCATAGTGTCTCACCTGTGATCTCAGCTGCTGGGCTGGCCACTTCTGAGACTTCAGTGCTGCCAAGGAGAGGGGCAGGGGTGGTTAGCTGGGGACTGCCTGGACGTGAGGTTTCCTGGGGCTGGGCTAAGGTAGGCTTGTGCAGAGGTGGAGGGGTAGAAACAGCAGGTGGACTCTGAAGCAGATCCTCAGGGGGAGGCACAGGCACAGCAACAGGTGAACTCCATGCCTCCTTGTTCACCAGCAGCACCTCGATGGGGCCACTCACGCTCTTCAGGTGAATCTGGTACTTCTTCTGACCATTGGGACCCTGGAGGTGGGTGGGAGAGCATGGTGGACAGGCAGAATTACAAGCAGGCAAGGCTCCTGCCCGAGCCTGGGTCAAGGCCAGAGTGTCTTCCTCCTCAGGCTGCCCATCCTCCTAGATAACCCCAAACTCCAGGCCTCCCCTTACTACCCCACCCAGAATTTATCAGGCTTCACAGCTAGTACCCGCCCTCAGCTGACACCACCTTCCAGGGCTGAGCACCCACCTCTGGGATGGGCACCTCCAGGCTGGTGCCCGATGGGGCCCGGATGGCAAGGAGGGTGTCTCCTAGAATGACAAGGAGAATGGGTCAGGGCCCATGAGCTCAATCTGAGCTAGGAATAGAAGTGCCTCTTCCTTGGAGCAAGGCAGAAGACCAGTCTCTAAGAGACTCTACCACCCCCACAGCACCGAGGCAGAGATAAAACTCTTCTTTCTCCAAGAGCCCAGGCTCAATAACCAGGAAATCTGGGTTCAAACACATTTCTGGAGTGAGATACCTGGCCACAGGTGCCAGCTCACTTCTCAAATGATACCGATTCCTAGGAACAGATATTCTGACCAAGGCCTATATGTCCCTTTCCCAAGACTTGTCTGTAGGATTCAAGATGAAGAAGGAATGGCTCCGGCATCCCCAATGCAAATGAATTAACTACAGACTGGAAATGGATGCCACTGTGCTCTGCATACAACCATGTGAGACTGTGTACACATTATGCATACTCACTTTTCCCTCTGTGCCTCTATCATGCCCAAGAGGCAAACCGAGAGAACAATGCTGATGGAGACCCACCCAGGACTCTTGCACCGTTTTTATATTGTTGGTTTCTACACAAAGTCCCAGTAGCTCTCTCAAACTGAGGACTTACCCTGCCTGGTTTTGCTTTCAGCAGGCCCCAGGAACCCTCAAGAGATGGAATTCTCCTTGGGCACTGAACCTAATGCTCAGGGCTCTGCTTAGCTCAGTCCCACCCCCATCTCCCCCTATCCAGGCTCTGCTCACCAGCAAAGCATCTGCAGATGTCCTCATGAGTCACGTAGGCCAAGGTGTGGGGGTTAAGGAGAACAGCTGATGCCTCTCTTATTTTGCCAGATGGGAGACCATAGAGGAGACCCAATGTTTTAGCAGATGTCTGACACACAAGCCCTCAGAGAAAGTTCTGGAGCCCAAGGTCCAAGTGGGGAGGAATCACTGGCTAAGACTGGAAAAGGAAGGGCTATGAAAAGAGAGCCTGAGGTCTGAATCTGACTAGGGGCTGCAGGACCATCCACCCAAAAGGGACTGAGCCCAGAGCTCCATAGAGCAAACCCAACTGGACCAGAGGGCCCCTTGCCCACTCTCCAGAGCAGGGACTGCCGGAGGATATCAGCTGTTCTGGACGTCCTCTGTGACATTCCGGATGCTCTGCTGCACCCACACCTTGTGTTGGTCAAGTTCTTGCTCCCGCTGCTGCAGCTCTTCGATCTCTGCCTTGAGCTCAATCAACTTGTCGGCAATCTCCCGGGTATTGCAACCTGGCCCCACACCCCTGAACCGGGGGAATGAGACTGAGAGGGGCTGTTAAGAACTCAGGGTCCCAGGCCCCGGCTCACTCCTGCAGCCATCAGCCCACACCCCTGACACTTCTGGGTGGGAGACCCTACTGCCCTCCCAAACATCCTCACTCACTTCCACTGGATGCTGTTCTTGGATTTTTTCTCGATCAGACCAATACCTTCCAACACGTTGGTGATGTCGTAAATCCGCCGTTTCTGGCGCACAGCTAGGGTGTCGGCTGCCTGGAGGATAGAAGAAAACGGAGAACGCTCGGCTCCACTCTTAAGTGTACCTACACCCTGACACTTGGTTTGGGAAGGGGGTTAGCTTGGGTGCCAGCCCTGGAGTTCCTTCAAGGAACTCCAGCAGTAGGGAAGAAAAAGACCTGGCTTAGCAGCGATCGGATGCTCTGACGCTCTCTTCCCTATGCCAGCCACCAAGGACCACGAGGGCTAGCACCTGCAGCCCTGTGCCTGACACAGAGCTGACGCTCAGTGGCCTCGGTGGAATGAATGAAAACAGCACCCCCGCCTCTCCCGTGCGCGAGAGCGCACACGGATGGCGGCCGGCTCTCGGGGGACTCGGCGAGGCCGACCCGGCAGTTCCCGCTACTGGTCCGGCCTGGCCCACCATCTCCCCTGTCGCCCCTCAGCCCGGGCCGCACCAGTTTGAGGTCAAGCACGCCGTCCTTGGCCTCCTGCAGAAGCGACACGAACTTGGTGGTGAGAAGCCCCAGGCTCTTCTCGTGCCTGCTCGGGGTGCCCGGGGGCGGCGGCGCCTGTGGCCCGGCCTCCGCCATCGCGCCCGCCCGCCCGCCGCCTCCCCTGAGCCAGGCCAGGCCAGGCCGGCGGCGGAGCTACTTCCGCTTCCGTTCCTGGCCGACGGGTCGCAAGAGCCATCAACGCCACTTCCGCTTCCGCCTCGCAGCTCTCAGGGAATCTGGTACAATTCCTGTCTGCAGACGCGGACGTAAACTTTCGGGGACCATCAGCAAATGTCCAATTACCGAAGAAGACGAAAACAATTCCTAGGACAGCTAGGAGACTTGACAAGTTGTGTAGAAGGATGTGGAAGAGGTGTGTGTGCAGTAGAGGGTACCCCTGAATCTTCCTTGCCAACTTGCCCTCAAACTAATTGCCCCAGCCCCCACCCATCTAAGGAAGGGAAACCATTCTGCCTGACAGACTTAACCTAAGGGCTACCCTCTGACTTAAGATCATTCATGTTACTGCTGTCCTATTGCCTGCCAAACCAGAAGGCACTAACTATATCTAGCTTGCCCACTTCCTGCATCCCTACTCCTCTTCTCCAGCTCCATCATCATCTTTCTCCGGCCTGCACACTCCATATAGTTCACAGAGGCCAGGGGCTTTATTTACCACCACTTCTCAGCCCATGCAAAGAACTTTACCTATGTGTGAATATAAGTAAATTCCTTAGGGAAGTTCCTGACATACAAGGATTGTGTGTTTGATAGTCTCATTTATTTTTAGCCTTGTTATTATTTATTTTTTTATTTTAGGACAGGTTCTCTAGGAGACAGACTGCCTACAGCAAGTTTATTGAGAATTCATACTTATGAGAAAACAAGCAGAATTGGGCAGACCAGGGTATAGGAAGGTCTTCAGTCTGTGGTGCTAGCTCTGAAGTTGGAGTAGTCCTGAGATGTTCATGTTCAGTAAGGGTACTTACTGGGCCTTTGCACAGCAATGTTGACTCAGAATTACAAGCCTTCAGCAACCTACATTCCTGGAAGCTAGGGAATGGGAGTCTCTGTCCTGAAGGGTGGATTTCCATGGTGCACTAGGTGACTGCTACATTATCGTCACTCTCAAGAACAATATAACCTTTATAATCCCTGTCCTGCCATTACCCACCATACTTTGTCTTCACAAAAGGTGACCTCTTCTCCTCAGAGGCACATACCCTCTTCTAGGGAGGGGGGACTTCAGCAGTTTTCTTCCTGTTGTGTTGTTTGCATCCACATCCCCACACACTTCACCCTTCAAACCATTTTGAGGCCAAATCAGCTTCCTGTGTGTGCCCTGAGCACTAAGAGATCCTGGGTGAGCTGGTCAAGACTTGATCACAGGGAGTGCGTGCCTGCCCCCACCCCTTGGGAGGGTGTGCCAGCCCCCCCCATCTAAATGCAGATGCCTTTTCCTGTTGGGAATAAAGCGCCAGAGACTCAACTTCCTTCCTTTCTGCCTTAGAGAGGGAGGGGCCTTGGGGGAGAATGGGCTTTTGGGCTGGGAGTGGGAGAAATGTTTCCTTGGGGAGAGGAATTCGGCTGCTGGTGCCAGAGCAGCTAGAGTCACCCAGGCCCTGTGAGCAGTGAGGGTGTGAGGGTGTGCCCAGCTCTACAGGAGGGAGAAGGCCAATCTCAAGGCCAAGGCTGTTTGCAGAGGAGGGAGAACTGGACACCCAATCAGATCTCGTAAGTTCTGTACCAAACTGTCCTGGGCACTACAGAGCAGAAACAGGGTCTTGCAGATGGCAGATAGGCCTATTTGCATGCTCCCTCACTTGGTATCTGCAGGGGCACAAACCAGAACCCTCACAGACAGACCAAAGCCTCTCAGGTGGCCCCCTCTATCACACCTGTCTTCCTCTTCTTGAGGGGACTGAGTTAAGAACCTTGTTCTTTCTCAGAGGGGCTAAGACAGAGACAACAGCCCAAAGGAGCATCCACTCTGCCTGATCTACCCCAGGCTCTTGTCCCCACTCCTTACCTTGTCTCCAGCTCCTCCAGGCCCACCATGGACTCAGCAGCCAAGGATGAAATACAGCCCATACTTCTCCCTGGTATGACCCTTCCTGGCTGGGCTGGGGGGAGGATGATGGCAAGAAAGATGGAAATGGTGGGGTGGGGTTTTCCCTGCCAGGTCTGGCTGGAGTGCTATAGGATAGTGAAGAGTGGGCTGTCCTAGGCATGGGCTGAGGAAACGGAAGGGCAGCAGGTTTGGCAGCCAGAGGCCTTCTCTAACACAACTGCGTAGGCTCTTCCTGCCCAGGACCTGAGTGGCCGGAGCAGGAGAGGGCAGAGCAGCTGGCTCGGGGTGCAGCACTCAAGTGGGCCTCAGGCATCTTCTACCAGCCAGAGCAGCTGGCCAGGCTGGGCCAGTACCGTAGCCGTGAAGTGCAGCGTACCTATTCCCTGGAAGCACGCATTAAGGTGGGTGCAGGGCAGGGGAGCAGCAAAATTGGGGTGGGCTATAGGGCTGGCCAGACCTTACTGGCTACCTCTCTCCATAGTCAGTGGTGCAGTCATATTTGGAAGGTGTACAGACTGGTGTGTGGCAGCTGGCCCGGGCCCTTGAGGCTGTGCAGGGAACACATGAAGACCTGAGCCAGGCCCATGACTTGCTCCAAGATTTGGCTCAGGCCTCAAAAACCCTAGAGCCTCTGCGGGAACGAGTTGCCCAGCACAAGCAACTGCAGGCCCTGACTCAGTTGCTGCCAAGACTTCAGGCAGGTAAGTGTGCTGGGACCCTAGGCCTCAGCTTCTAACAGTCCACAAACACCCATACCAATCAGCAGCTCGGGCACTAGATGAGAGATTACATGGAGAAATGCAATCAGGGACATCCCAGAGAGTAATCCCAGCTTCAAAGAGTTTATGAAACAGTGCATATGAGCTCATCCTGGGGTTCTCAAACATGGGATGGTACATTCAGCATGGCTACTCCTTCATGTGGCTATGATCACAGTGCTTAACATATTGAAAGGGCTTGGAATGTAGCTCAGTGGTAGAGCACATGCTTAGTATGTGCAGGGCCCTGTGTTCAATCCTAGGCACACAAAATATTAGACATATATGCATGCATCAAATATATTTATATGTATAGATACATATTTCCCTAACAAGGTGGGTAACACTAGCATGTCCCCCCATTTGTCTTCCCTCTAACATTTTTTTTTAGACATGGTCTCTTTACCTGTAGCTGGCCTAGAACTCTCTATGTAGACCAGGCTGGCCTTGATCTTACAGAGATCCCCCTGACTCTGCCTCCTGAGTGCTGGGACTAAAGGCATGTGCCACCATGCCCAGCTCCCTCTAGCATTTTTTATTTCATGCTCTCTTAGTTCAAGGGTTGATTCGTGGCCTTCAAGGCCTCTAGGTCTTGGCTTGGATGCTTTCAGATTGACCTTTGTCCTATTTTACTAGTAAATAGTTACCGCTCCAGTCTCAAGACTTCAGGACCCCTTGCTGTACTCACAGCACAAGTGGGAAGACTGAGACTTAAGGCTGTCTCTGCTCCTTTATTAGTGCCAGCTGCAGTGGCCCACACGCAGGCCCTGATTGATGCCCAACAATTCTTGGAGGCATATGTGAGTTTGCGGGACCTGGAGCAGCTGCAAGAGGAGACGTGGACACCCCTAGGAGGGCTGGAGTTGCCAGTCTTCCAGGGGCTGAGCCTTCTGGCTGAGGCTCTGGGACAGGCTATAGAGGCAGCTGCAGGGGCCGCAGGGCAGCTGGCACGTGAGGATCCAGCCTTGCTGGTGGCTGCTGTTCGTGTGGCAGAGGTGGAGGCTGAGCGTACAATGCCCCTGGGGCAGGCACCCCGAGACTGGAGGCAGAGATGTCTGCGGGCACTACAGGCGGGTCTGGAACGGGTCCATTTTGCAACACCTGTACTACCTGAGCCAGGTGCCCTGGCAGAGTGGCTGGAGGCTCTGCAGGTAACCCTGCCTGCTGAGATGGCTACTGCTGAGGCACTAGTAGCACCCTGCTGCCCACCACATTACAATGTGGTCCAGCTATGGGCCCACACCCTGCATAGTGGCCTGCGCCGCAGCGTCCAGCAACTCCTCGAAGGGCCTGAGCTGGGAGCTGCTGACACCTTTGCCTTGCTGCACTGGGCACTGCATGTGTACATGGGGTTAGTGTCCTTGGGGAAGTGAGAAATGGGAAAATTAGAGGCTTGGGGGGGGATTCAGTATGACACCCAGCTATCCATCCCTAGGAAGGAAATGATGGGGAGCCTGGAACTGGGACCTGAGGCTGATCTGTTCCAGCTAGAGCCCCTCCTGACCTTAGAGAATATTGAGCAGCTGGAGGCAGCATTTGTGGGCCAAGTCCAGGTGACTAGTTAGGCTACAGGACAGAGGTACTCTGCCTATGACTGTGACCTTTGTCTAGTTGAATGTCTGTCTCTGGCATGGTCAGTGCCTGCTATATCCTGCTGTTCCTTACCCCTTCTCCCAGGCAAGTGTGGCCCAGTGGCTGCACAAGGCACTGGATGGGGAAGTAGCTGAGTGGAGCCGGGAACAGGAACCCAACACAGACCCATCTGGTTTCTACCACTCACCAATGCCAGCCATTGTACTGCAGGTGGGTAGGAAGAGGGCAGCTCCCACAGGGAAAGGGGAGGTAAGCAGGGCTAGGGAATTTCTGAAGGCTTTCCCATCCCTGCCTGTAGATCCTGGCTGAGAACATTCGTGTGACCAGCCTGGTCAGTGAGTCACTGCAGCGGCGAGTACATGGCATGGCACTGTCAGAACTCGGTGCATTCCTGAGGAGGTTTGCTAATTCCATTCACAATCCCTAGCCCTGCTCTTGGACAGCTGAAGGGCTCTGAGTGAATAAGACACATTCAGTGGGGCAGGAGCTCTGGGGTAGTGATTCAGGGTGGGGGAGACAGAGTAGCAGCCCCCTCTGCCCATTGCAGCTTCAGTGATGCTCTGATCCGATTCTCCCGAGACCACCTCAGGGGAGAAGCCTTGGTTCCTCACTACGTGTCCTACCTACTAGCTGCCTTCAACCACCAATCAGCACTGAGGTACCACACATTCACTAACCTTCTGAGTTACTATAATGCATGGATCCCATCCATATTTGACCACTTTGGGCCAACAAAGGGGTTCCAATCTTATGTTACCTGAGTGTCACTTTTCTCATTAGTATTATTTGGTAAATAACAGGATGGTCTGAGAATCATATGAGATAATAGATATGAAATATCTATCACAGCCCTTCAGTAGATATCAAGGCTATAAATCAGATAATGTCTGAAGTTAAAACTATGAACAAGAAAATTCCCTCCCTCCTCCCCCTCATCCTCCTCATGCTTTGAGCCAGGGTTTCATTCTTGTAGTCCAAGCTGGCATCAAACTGGTAGAAATCTTCCTGCTTTAGCCTCCTGAGTGCTGAGATTATAGGCACGAACCACTGGGCCTGGCTATCTTCTTGTTCAGCTCTTCGTGATGGAAGCAGGGAGAACAGACATACAAGGGGAGAATTTATACTCCCTCCTGAGATTAGCTCCCTTCCCTTACGGATGAGGAAACAAAGAAACAGAATGACTTGCTCAAGGCTGTGTGTCCCATTATAGCTCCCTGAATATGCCCTTCCTAGTCTTGCTAAGTACCTGAGACTTTCCGAAGCTTAGGGCTGCCCTTCCCACCGCACGCCCGCCACACACGTGCACCACAAGGTGGCGCCAGAAAAGCTGAACCCTAGAGGGCCATGCAGGCCTTGGCCTTGGTCCTGAAGCAGTACTTTGGTCGGTCCAGCTCGTCAGTGTCTGTCCTGCAGCCCGACGGGGTAGCTTCAGCGGTCTTGGCTCCTATAGAAACCGCCCTGGACGAGTTACAGAGGAGGATCTGCCGCCTGGTATTAGAAGCACTTCAGGAGGAGCTCCAGGTGAAGCTTCCATCCCAGTCCTAATGGAGGTGGGAGGTCTCTGCTGGATCTGGATCATTTCTCCAGCCCCATTTCTGTCACCTCTTCCCCAGCCCCTGTTCTCCGCTCTGCCCTCGCGCCGGTGGTTATTGGGTTCTGAGTTGCTGGACGGTGTGTGCGAGCGGACATCGCGCTTCTGCCGAGACTTCTGGCGCGTGCGGAAGCCTGCCGTTCAGGTGGGGCGGGGAGAGGAGGCTGGGGAAGGGACAGTGCGGGTGGGAAAGGCGATCTAGAGTCACCTTTCCTGCAGCTGCTGCTGGCAGAGGCGGAGCGCACGGTGGTGCTGCAATACCTACGCGCGCTGATGCAGGGCCGCCTGGTGTGCCGCGGGGCGGACGAGCGGACCCAGGCGGCTGAGCGCCTTCAGCACGATGCTGCACAGCTTAAGGAGCTTTTCCTGGCTTTGGTGAGAGTTCACTGGGAGGGCAGACCGTTGAGACTCTCAGTAGCCGGGTGGGAGCTCAGGGCCAGCTGGAAACCCTGTCCCAACATGCTCAGGGCCTGGAGGAGAGCGCGCATTGCGCGCCGGTGCTGCTCGCGCTGAAGGGACTGCTCAACCTCCACGATCCCACGCTGCTTGGCCTCGAGGTGGCAGGCCTGCGGCAACAATTTCCCGACGTGAGGTGCGGGGAAGGAGGCCGGAGGCGGGGGCGAGAGGGGACCTGGGAGAGAGGAAGGGCCGGACTGACCACTTTGGTTGTGTTCCCGCAGCGAGGATCACGTCTCCGCCCTCTTGGATCTGCGCGGGGACGTGTCCCGAGAGCAGCGCCAGGCCGCACTCAGCTCGCTGCTGGCGGGCCCGCCGCCCTCGCCCACCACTGGCCACCGTGCACTCTTCAGCCTGGTGCCCACACGGACGCCCTCGTTGACCTCCTGCCTCCCCTCAGGCCCCTGCTCCTGATGCCTATCTGTCTGCGTAATAAAGCCACGTTCACCGTACATCTGAAACTCTGTGTGTCGGGGAACGCGGGTGTTGAAGGCCGGCGGTGATGTTTAGGGGTCCATGCACAGTGGCACGTCTAAATCTCGGATGCAGTCTTGGTATTCGCGCAGCATCCCACCTACGCAGACACCTGCCCTCTATGTGGACTGCGATCCGGAAGCCCCGTCTCCCGTGGATTACTTAAGTCTAGGCCCCCAGGTGCCCACGCGTACTCCGGGAGAACCGTCTCTGCCACCCTGACTGCCACTGTAGTGCAGTCCCTTTAGAAGCCCGCAAACTTGCGGAGGGGGTGGTCTGGGAAGATCACCCGCCCAGGGGCGTGGCGTGACGGTGGACGCCGCGCTCTCCGGCTCTGCCTAGCTCCGCCCACAGTGGGCTTCGCTGCACACCGCCGGGAAGACTGGCGTGAGTCTGCGCATCTTCGTGTGCGCGTGCGCGCTCCCGAGTGCGTGCGTCATTGGCGCTTGCTCCCAGGAGCTGGGCGGCCAGAGACCCGCTAAGAAGAGCAGGAATTGCGGACACCAAAGAAGAGCGAACAGGTGGGGGCGCGGCACCCGGACCGAACCCCCATCCCACTCCAAAGACCGAGACAGGGCATGCGACGCGACCCTTCTAGATTTACCGGAGAATTCCCCCACTCCATTGTCTTCTAGCCCCGCCCTCCATTGGGCACGCCCTTCACGCGGCCCATGCCCCTGTTATTCGCCTTGGGCACGCCCCTCTGGGAACCTTCGTTTCCCATTGGCTCTTCTCCCACATTAATATCTTTGGGGGCGGGGCTGGGGTGGGGTTCTTATTATTATGGGCCACACCTTCTCATTTGTCACCAGATCCCATCTTCCGCAGTCAGGGACCCCAAGCCTCACCCTACCGTCTTCATTCATTGTGTTAGTGTTCAGTGGTTGGGAAGTGAAGATGAATGAGACCAGTCCCTGCCCTCGGGGAGTTCAGGGCAAGGTGGGGGAACATGGACCTAGGCTCTAACAGTCTAGGGCTTCAAGATCCTGGGACCCTTTGCACGTCGGGAAGGCTTCCCGGGTGTAAACCTTCTCGGGTGGCTGGGAATCAAAGTGAGGCCTAAACGGAGCCTTGAAAAATGGTTGAGTTTGCTTACAGGGAGGCATTGGCCAGAGCATTCTTGGTAGAAGGACCTGAAAGATGAAAGAAACAGGTGCATTCTGGTAATTACAAGGAGGTAGGTGGAACGAAAGAAGGGGAAATGGAAGCACTGGCTCCGGTAGTGGCCTTGAGACCTGTATCGTGCAGGAAAGTGTACGGTTAATTGAGATGAATAAAGCCTGAGATTTGACTTCTTTTTCAAGCAGTTTGGTCACTTAAGCAAAGTGGAGGAAAGCTCCAAGGAGGAAGAGCAGGTCTAGATGGGGAAGCTAAGCCCTGGAAAGGAATCCTTCTAGTTCTTTTTCTAAAAGATGAATTTATTTGTTTGTTTGTTTGTTTATGTGTGTCTGCCAATGGTGGCCAGGAATCAAACCCAGGTTCTCTTGGAGAGCAGAAAGTGCTCTTAACCACTGAGCCATCTCTCCAGCCCTATGATACTAGTTTATTCGGTTTTTGAGCACATGTTTTGGGTCCAGCACTGTTCTGGGCCAGACACTGTTCTAGGTTCTGGGAACATAGCTGTGAACCTTGAAAAGGAGAAAACAGGTAACTAACCATCAGATACACCATACAAACATAAACTTAGCTACAGTTCCCTTTAGATGCAACCACTGCTAGAGAAAAACCATAATTTCAGGGGGGGAGGGAGGAAGCTTGTAGAGGCGTATTAGGGTCGATTTTCTTTCTTTCTTTCTTTCTTTCTTTCTTTCTTTCTTTCTTTCTTTCTTTCTTTCCTCTTTCTGTCTTTATTCTTTATTTTCTTCTTTAAGCTTTAAAAAAATTTTTTTTTAATTTTATGTGTACGAGTGTATTGCCTGCATGTATGTGAGTGCACCCATGTCATGCAATGCCAGACGTCAGAAGAGGGCTTCAGATTCCCCTGGAACTGGAGTTAAGGACAGTTTGTATCCGCTCTGTGGGTGCTGGGAATTGAACCCCAGCCCTCTGCAAGAGCAGTCAGTGCTCTTAACTGCTGAGCCATCTCTCCAGCCCGTTTTTTTTTTTTTCAGTCTTTTTGAGACAGGGTCTCCCTGTAGCCCTAGCTGGCCTGGATTCGCTATGGAGACCAGGCTGGCCTCAAACTCACAGAGATCCGCCTGTCTCTGCCTCCTGAGTGCTGAGATTAAAGGCGTGTACCACCACGCCTGGCCCTGTTTTGTTTTTTAAAATGGAGAAATAACAGCAGTGGCTCTCCAGAGAAGAGATTGATGATGCAGGAGCAAGTAGAAATGCTGGAATTGAGCCCCTGAGCAGGCAAGGGAGCTCAGTGACTGGTGTCTCCTGTCAGTCTCTGGGGATAGTGGATTGTACTGAACCCTGGCATAGAGTCAGGGGTGAGTGCTCTGACACTGGCCTTGGATGACCACTGCAAAGATGCTTCAGATAGGGAACAGGCCAGTGACTGGTTTGGATTTCCTGGTTTCCCTCTACTTCTCGAAAGCAGATTCTAATTTGGATTTAAACAGATGGTCAGGGGTCTGGAGAGATGGCTCAGTGGTTAAGAACACTTCTTGTTCTTGCAGAAGACCTGGGTTCGAATCCCAGCACCCACATGGTAGCTAACAACTGTCCATAACTCCAGCCTGAGGAGATCCAACAGCCTCTTCTGACCTCCGCAGGCATTGCACGACATGGGTGCACTTACCTATATGCAGGCAATACACGCATACACATTTAAAAAAAAACAGATGGCCCACAGAAGAGAAGGGTATTTCATGGGGGAACTGGCATAAGCAAGGTGCACTCATTCAAGCTGACTGAGGCCATATAAGCAGGATGATGTGGATGGAGCTAGGTGGAAGGGGCAAGGTGGAACTGAGAAGATGCCATCTATAAAAGGCAGCCTGTGGGACACCCCTCACCTCTGCTCCATCTAGGGAGTTGAGGCTACATTATGCCAAATCCCAGACTGGGCTATGAGCTGAGTACTAGGATTAAAAGCATGAATAGGGCCTCAATCTTTGTTCTCTAGAGCTAACCAACTGAGGGAATTCTAGTAAGTACCATCAAGGTAGGTATATAAAACTCTTTCTCTTGTTTTGCCCAAGCCCAGACTACTTGGGTAAACTGATGGAAGGAATGGACACTGAGGTCAGGGGAAGTTCCCCAGGCCCCTGGCAGCACATACTGCAAAGGTAGTATGGAATACAGGGCTTTCTCCTCTGACCACATCCACTCATGCTGGTCTCCACATACCCTTCTGTGTCCTCAGAGGTTGACCGTGTGGGAAGTTGGAGCAACCCTGCTGGATGTGACCCTCAAGACAGAATGGTGCTGGACTCAGGGGCTCAGGTGTATGAACAGGCACCTCCCAGCCCATCTACCAGTCCCTCATCTCAGTGCCATAGGCTGAAGCCCTCAAACCGAAATGGGCAACCCCTGTACCCCTGGCCTCAGTCTCTGGCTATGCCCTTGGCTCTGGCAGTTCCCTCATCACTGCAGCCCCATCCTGTGTGGCAGACCTTCTCAAAGCTGCATTTGGGGCTGCGTGGCCACATGCGTCGAAGTGAGAGCACCTACACTGTAAATAGTGTTGGCCGGCGGGGGCGGGGCAAAGTCCCACTTGGACGGGGATCTGACTCAGGTGAGGGTACTTTGCGGCCTGCAGCCTCCTTACCTCACATTGCTAAGACTCGAAAGGATGTAGGCAATGGTACCAGCAAGAGCCCCTGCATGTTGGTGGCTCTGAGGCCAACCAACATGGATGATGAGCGGGAGAAGTTCTTCCAGTCCCATTACACCTACAATCCACAGTTTGAGTACCAGGAGCCCATGCCAATGAGTGTGCTGGAGAAGTACCAGGAGGCCTCTGGACAATTCATCCATCAGGTCAGTCTAGCCTACCCGTTTCACCCTGACCCTGACCACTCAAGCATCCTAGCCTGACCAGTCACTGTTGTCCCATATACAGGCAGTTGGCATCATTGAGGCTGTCCTAGAGAAGTTTGGCACTTATGAACACTTTGAGGCTTCCACAGGGGGCCAGTTGCTGACTAAGTGCCAGATTTGGTCCATTGTGCGCAAATACATGCAGAAGGAGGGCTGTGTTGGGGAGGTAAGCTTGCCCTGTCTATAAGACCCCTTTTCTGTATGCCCCAAATCAGGCTGCCTAGCTGCTAGTCTCAGGCCCAGTTCCAGACCTGGCCAGCTGTAACCCCCATACATATCCCTTCCTTTTCCTGGCCCCAGGGAGGTTGGGAGCTGACAGCAGAAGTGGTGAAGGGTGGGTGTCCTGACCAATGTCCAGCCTGGCTGCCCTGTGGCATCAGGAGGCCTGTCTATACACTGACTTGTACGCCATGACTCAGAGCACTGCCACCCTTCAGGTTGTGGTGCAGCTGAGTGAGGACCTGCTGTCCCAGGCAGTGATGATGGTGGAGAACAGCCGACCCACGCTCGCTATCAACTTGACTGGAGCCCGCCAGTATTGGTTGGAGGGCATGCTGCGGCATGAGATAGGTCGGGCTATGGTGTCATTTGTGTGGGTAGGGATGAGAAGAGGGTGAGAGATGGGGGCAGGGCGGTGTGTGGCTTCAGTAACCCCCTCCTTTGTCGTCATCCCCCTCTTTCCTCTTGAAGAGGACAGACATTTTCATCCCTGAGCAGATCTTTCTTCCCTCTCATTAATTCGCAGACCTGCTAACTCTCTGGGCTGACCCTCATCCTTGCTTTGGGTTATCTTTCCAAGTCCTCTGTGATTTCCCTTGACAGTGAGGGCAAGACCACTGAGGCCCTGACAGGCCTGAAGGAGAAGCCTGAGGGTCCTACCAGATCAGGCAACATACAGTCCTTCCAGGGTGGGTAGAGGCCAGTCCTAGGAATAGAATTGCTTGAGGACACACCAGAGTCCAGTCTAGGAGGAAAGAAGCCAGGTTAGGAAAGACAGCACTGGACACTAGTAACCATTTCTGTCTGTCTGTCCTTACTAAGCAAGTGTTTAATTGTTCCGGGGAAAAGTTATTTTTCTTGGGGCCTTTGTGTGATTGTCAAGGGGATTCACATGGGCACTGGGATATCTGGGAAGGTTGACACGTGTTTGGTCTCTAGGAGAGCTAGGGGAAACAGAATGACTTGGGGTGCAGGAGACAGAGAAGCAGAGAGGCCTCTCCTGGACCAAGGGTTTTCACATTGCCTGGTGTTGGGTAAATTTAGCTAGGGCTTGGGAAGACTTGCCTGAGATGAATTTGGTGCATAAAAATCTATGAGCCTCTCTAGAGGTCCATGGGGTGGACATCCTGCTACCTCCTTATCCTCTCTTCAGGCACCCATTACCTACGGGGTGTGAACAATGCACGACAACCATGGCACAGTGCTGAGGGCCGATTGCAGTATGGGCTGCGGCCAGCCAACCCCACCGAGGAGGGCCTGGCCAGCCTGCATAGCGTGCTATTCCGCAAGCAGCCATTCCTGTGGCGAGCAGCCCTACTCTACTACACCATCTACCGTGCTGCCCACATGTCCTTCCGCCAACTCTTCCAGGATCTGGCGCAATATGTAAAGGATGAGGATGTGCGCTGGGAGTACTGTGTACGTGCCAAGAGAGGACAAACAGATACCTCCCAACCAGGTGGGAGCCAAGGAGCCAGGGATAATGCTTGAGTTGGGGCAAGGTGAGGGGTGACTTTGGGGTGAGGGCTCACTGTCTCTTGCTCTCACAGGCTGCTTCAGCAAGGACCAAGTGTACCTGGACGGCATCATGCGCATTTTGCGGCACCGTCAGACCATCGATTTCCCGCTGTTGACCTCTCTGGGCAAGGTGAGGGGTTGTGGGCCTACAGAAGCCCTTGCCAGCTCTTCCTTGCTCCTTGTACTTTTGCATCATGCCCCACAAAGGCCTGGATACTAGGCCTTTCTGGTGGGAGGAACTCGGGTGGAGGTAAGTAGACAAGAGGAAACAACAGTTTGGTAGCCCAGAGGAGGTGTGTGATCCAGCTTACAATGTGTGTGTAAGATAATACATTTTAAGGGCAGTGAGTATGACAGGCCAAGGGAGCAGTCAAGAAGTCCTGGGTAGGAGGCTGCAGAAATGGCCAGTGACCAAGTCTTTAGTCCTAGGCATTTGTCCTAGGCTGAGGCAAGCAAATCCAATCAGAAGCAAAGGAAAGCTAGAGGAACTTTATTACTATTATTTGATTTTTTTTTTTTTTGTCTTTTTGAGACAGGGTCTCTCTGTAGCCCCAGCTGTCCTGGAACTCACTATGTAGACCAGGGTTGCCTTGAACTCACAGAGATCTTCCTGCCTCTGTCTCCTGAGTGCTAGGATTAAAGGTGTGTGCCACCACACCCGGCTTGTTATTTGATTTAAAAAAAAAAAAGTGTATGAGTGTTTTTTAAAATTTTATTATGTTTATTTTATGCATATGAGTGTATTGTCTGCATGTATGTGAGTGTACCCGTATTGTGCAATTCCATGGAGGTCAGAAGAAGGTTTCGGATTCCCCTGGAACTGGAGTTAACGACGGTTTGTAGCCGCCATGTGGGTGCTGGGAATCAAACCCAGGTCCTCTGCAAGAGCAGTTCGTGCTCTTAACCACTGAGCCATCTCTCCAGCCTGCCTGCATTTTCCAAGTGTACTGCGTGCATGCAATGACCACAGAGGCCAGAAGAGGGCATTGGATCCTCTGGACCTGAAGTTAAGAATGTGCAATTGTTAATTGCTATGTGGGATGTGGGTGCTGGGAACTGAACCAGAGTCCTCTGCAAAAGCAAGGGCTCTTAACTGCTGAGCCATCGCCCCAGCCCTAGAGGAGCTTTAAACAAAAGTATGGCACAGATTTGCTTTAGAAGGCTCCCTCTGAGTGTTTTGTAGGAGGTGCATTGAAAAGAAAAACCTAGGGAAGAGAGAGAGAGGCAAGCCTTCCATCATCCTTACAGAATCAATGGTGGTCTAAAGCTAACTAGGCAGTGACTGTTGTTAGGAAGGGACAAATTTCTGATAGTAGACCCCCTTTTCTCAGTGGATACCCTGAGTGGGAGGGTGAGAGCCCAGGTACCCTCTCTGGGATTTGGTGCAGGTGACTGTGAAGAGGTGGGATTGGTATCAGCTGACATTCAGCAGTTTCATTTTGACTGTGGGAGATGTCTAAAAGGTACCCATGGGATCAGTTGGAGACCCATGATCGAAGGTGAGTGGATAGGCTGTACTACAGAGGAGTGCTATGTAGGACAAAGGTAAAGATGTTAGAGAAAGAGAAAAGACCAGGACAGAGGTACCTACTGTAGGTATGAATGAGGAGTAGGGAAGGAGTTGTCTCAGGAGCAAATGGCCATGAGCCATCAGCGGACTTGGGATCAGCTGCTTGAAAGTCAGGGGCTCTGACTAGCCCTGAGACTCAACATCCTCTCTCCAGGTCTCCTATGAAGATGTGGAACAACTGCGGCCCTATGGAGTGCTCGATAACACCCGTGTACCCCACTTCATGAAGGACTTGGGACGCTACCGGCAGCAGCTAGAACATATCATGGCCACCAACCGGCTGGATGAAGCAGAACTGGGCCGCTTGCTGCCGAACTGATGTTAGTTAAGGGTTACAGGAAGAAGCTCTTGACACAGGCCTCAGAACACCACCACCCCCAGAATATGAAGCTCTTTATGATTCCAAAGCCTAGGTATTTCTTGGGGGCGCTGGGAGGCCAGGAGCATCCTGAGAAGATGAGAGGCAACGTCAGAAAGTTTTATCCTTCCTAGCCTTTGGGGGGCCTGTGACCTAGCATGCCATGTAAACTCCTGAACAGGGGAGGTTTGGGGGAAGGAGGGGAGCTGAGCAAGAGTGGGACTATGGGGTGGCTTAGGAATAGAAACTTGTTCCTGCATGAGATGGCTCTTGGGTGTCTAGTACTCCAGTCTCTCTCTTCCCCCACCTGGCCCATTGGTGCTCCTTGAGTATTCATGCTGTCTACCTCTCACTGGGTGTGGTGGGAGTTGGGATCCCCTCTGAGGTGAATGTCTGAGCATGGGGTCCTAGCTTTCACCCAGGCTCAGACCCAGCTGGGCTGGGGTTTGCTTTTTGCCTCTCACTGGGTCATGTATTTGTTCTATACGTAGGTTCTACTCCCTGGGGCTGGGAGGCAGCGGCTCCTAAAAGTTCAGTGGAGGGACAGGATACTCTGGGAAGGCACCATTTGTTCCTCTCCCCTCTTATCACACACATACATGCTGGGCTTCAGGTCTTGTGAGTCTTGTACCTGGCCCTGTCCTCCAACTCCTCCACTGGTCTTGGTGGTTCCTGTCTTTGCCCACACCCTCACAGCTGGTCTCTGGCAGAGGTTGGTACAGAGGTGTGGCTGAAGCAACCATAGTGTTGGCTGAAGCAGGCCCCTAGGGTTTGTTGTCAAGTTCTGAGCAGCTCCCTGGCCAGAAATACAAAGCTGGTTATTGCTTCTATTTTACTTCAGATTCAGCTGTGAGGACTGACCCAGTACCATTCCTACCCTGGACATTCATTTTCCCACCTGTGTGGCTTGGAAACACAACTGGAAAGTTCTTATTCATTTAGTTACATTAGAGATCCTTGTATGTGCCTGTGTCTGGTTACACCCTTCACTGAGTTCCCAGTTCAAATGAAAGCCAGACAATTAAACAGCAGTTACAATAATGTGTGGGGCCTCTGTCTCAAGTTTCTTCTCAGGGACCCCCTTCAAGACTCTGAGCTCCAAGACCTCCCTCCCTGAGTGGACAGAAGTCCCCTTCCCTTGATTGGTATCCTAAGCCCAGGGGGTTTCCACGGAATGGGGCTGTTGCCTCCCAGCTGCCCAAAATAGCTCCTGAAGGGTAAAAAGCACTGTAGCAGGGTAAGGTCCCATTAGGGGCCTGGGTCTGAGACCTCCAGGAATACAGCTTGGTCTGTTAAGGGGGTGGAAAGGGGTTGTGAGACTGTTGCAGGGGTGCAGGGTAAGGGGGTACAAGCCTGCCTAGTTCAGTGGAACTCAGACATGAACCCATCCGCAGTTCTTGGGTAAATAGCCAGATTTATGGAGAGTCAGGCCCAGGCAGACCCTCCAGAGTTTATTCATTTTGCAGCAGGCCAGGTGGAGTCTTGGTGCATTGGATCAAGCTCTGGTTGGTTCTCAGGTTTTATCCAGCTTGGGCAGGATATGGGTATGTCAGGACTCTGGCCTTCAAGAATCTAGAGATAAAAGGGGATGGCGGTAAGTGCAGTGGGGATGGGTCCCCACTTCTGAGGCCACGACCTTTAACAAGCCTGTAAGCAGGGGTTTGGATAACCTCACAACCTTCCGATTCATCCTCTTCTTGGAAGTCAGGCTCCGGCTCTGGCTCTGGCTCAGACTCTGGTTCTAATTCGGGCTCTCGTTCTGGCTCTGGCTCTGGATCCGGCTCTGGTTCTGGATCCATTTGGAGTTCCTGAGAGGCTTCATGGCTCTTGATCTTTATGTTTTTCAGGTTCTCAGGTTTTATCCAGCTTGGGCAGGATATGGGTATGTCAGGACTCTGGCCTTCAAGAATCTAGAGATAAAAGGGGATGGCGGTAAGTGCAGTGGGGATGGGTCCCCACTTCTGAGGCCACGACCTTTAACAAGCCTGTAAGCAGGGGTTTGGATAACCTCACAACCTTCCGATTCATCCTCTTCTTGGAAGTCAGGCTCCGGCTCTGGCTCTGGCTCAGACTCTGGTTCTAATTCGGGCTCTCGTTCTGGCTCTGGCTCTGGATCCGGCTCTGGTTCTGGATCCATTTGGAGTTCTGGCTCCTCTGGTTCAGCCCCTTCAAAGGCCTCAACTTCTAACCCTGGCTCTGGCTCCTCTGGAGTTCGGGATTGCATTGCCTCGGAGCCCTCAGGGCCCCCGGCCTCCTCTTGATCTGAAGTTCTGGGGAGCCCAGGACATCCACGCCCTGAACTGGGTGCCTCGGGTGTCCAGTGGCCTGGGCATGGAGGGTCATAGCTGCGGTCCCGGTAGCCTGGGGAAGTGGAATGATTGAGGCTCAATTTTACATTCTCTCCCCTACTTTGAGAGACAAATACTGTCCTCCACTTACCCTTTTGCTACGCCGCCCCCAACAAGTCATGCCCCCTCCCCCGCCCACGCTCACCAGGCCCCACGTGCTGCCAGTCCCAGGCTGGGTCGGGCATGCGCACAGTTCGCTGGGCACAGTGCAGTAGCTCCTGGCAGGCTGCCTCGCCCTTGCTCTGCACCAGCAGCAGCAGGCGGCGCACCCTGCGCTCCGCATCAGGAAGCGCATCCAAAGCCTCGTACTCAGGCCCAGTGAGCACACCCCTCGCCACCAGTGCGTCCAGCAGCACCCCAGAGTCCGCCTGCAATGTTTCTACCAGGCGTTTCCGCTCCCTGTCGATGGTCTCCGACGGCCGCTCCTGTGCGTTACCCATGGTGCAGGGCTGTACCAGGAAAGGGGAGAGGAATAATAGGGGCTGGTGTTCTCCCAACCCTGACCCAGGAGTGATCTAAGTTCACCTTGACCTCAGCTGAGGCCCAGGGAACAGAACGTATCCTTCTGCCTCTAGGCTGCTGTCAGTCTCCAGTCTCTTTAGGTCAGGTGAGGGCTCTCTCTAGGCCAGGACCTCCTCATGAGCCCCAGCCACCTGCAGAGCCTGCAACCAGTTGAGACCTAGTTTATCCAACTATTCTCCATTCTATTCCAAACCAGATTATTTACTTCTAGATGCAGAAAAATGTAGGGTCGATCCTTACCTCTTTTCTGGACTTTTCAAAACTTTGGATAAGGCTCTCTTGTCTTAATTTCTCAGACAATCTGATCTGGGCCCAGAGCCCAAATTGCTGAGGTGCCCGTTTCTTTCACCTGATCCGAGGTCCAAGCATTCCACAACCCTGCCCCTGCACTGACACTACCACACTGCAAGCTCAACATGGTCATGTGACTCTTCCTATTTCCTTACTACCTAAGCAGAGAACTTGAGTTCTCCTGAGTCCTGATTTTGACTGTGACCTCCTGACATCACCAGGGATGCACCTATTTCACTGATGGCCTGCCAATGACTCACAGCCATGTCTTCCTTGATCTTGGAATACCCAAGGTCCAGATCTTGAAAGCTATCGAAGGACTGATTGCTGAATTTTTACTGTCTCCTCTCCATGAATTGTCCATTTTGAGAGGCTGCCTCTAACAAACAGTAGGAAGGTATAAATCAATCTGCTTTGTTCCTCTTACTAAGGACTAATGCCCATTGAGTTGGATGGCCTGGACTCAGCCAGCAAGACCCCTGAGATAAAGAAAAAGAGATTAGTAAGCTGGTCATGGTGGTGCTTTTGATCCCAGCACTCAGGAGGCAGAGGCAAGTGGATCTCTGGAGTTTGAGGCCAGCCTGGTTTACATAGTGAGACATTAGGCCTTTCCTTTTGCCTTACTTTGTTCATGAAGCATCCTTCTGGGTCTCCTCTACCCTAAATGTCCCTCTTCTCTTTTCCTGACCCTTTGGATCCTAAGCCCCATCCCACTCCCACACTTCTTTAAATATTGTCACAATACTCTGCTCCTGATCCCTTCATACCCTGGTTCCCCTCATATCTAAGTGTCAGCTCTTCCCCAGGACACTGAGCATAGAGCAGACATAGTCCTGCCCCTCTATCTCCCTTTATATCCTGTCTGTGACAGTTATCCTGCAACTAGTCTTCACAGCTCCTGCCCCACAACTCCACCACCATCAGCTCACCTTCTGGAACAGTACCTCTGAGTACTGAGTACTCATTCATTCCCACCACCAGACTTTGAAAACTTTCTGAGATAAGAGTTATTATTCCTATTTTACAGATGTAGAGACAGGTTCAGAGAGATTCAGTTGAACTGGACTCTAACCTGAACTATAACAAGGTTCTTTGTCTAGCTGAATGCCAGACCTAGCCACCTATCTCCTGTCCTTATTACCCATCAAAGGGAATCTCAGCTACCTAGTCTGGCTATTTAGCCACCTCCCACTTCCCTGGACAGACAGGTTCTTTGCCACTTCCATCCATCATTCAGTCCTGGGAGAATTCCCTATGTCCCTGGCACCTCTGAGCTTTGCTGATGCTGTTCCCTAAGCCCAGAATACCCTTCCCTTGCCCCCTACTCCATGGGCCCAGCCCCCAAGACTCAAATGTTTCCATGTCTACCCTAATTCCTAAGAACTTGGAGATAGGTGGTTTCTTCTCTGCCCTGGTCCTTATTACTGTGTTAATTAAGATCACTATCCTGTGTGCATAGTACCTCTGCTCCCTTCAATGAGGCTTCCAAAGATTGTCCCCCATCACTAGACACTGGAAGGGGGTGGGACCAGCTCCTATTCTGGACAGAGAGGAAGGGTGCACAGTGAATTAGACCTTTCCTTCCCCATCCCTGTACCTTATTTTCATGTTAGTTACTTCCTCTGCTACTCCAAGTCTTGTCTGGGAAGCAGAGACCCCCAGCGTTCTGGAGCGCTGGGATCCTCAGCTTGCGGGATGGGCTTTGTTGCTGGGGAGTCAGGGTGGGACCTGCGGGAGCAGGTTGCGCATGCGCGATCGCAAGGGTACCCTCACCTGCCCTCCACTGGGTTCCGGAGCCTCAGTCCTGCGGAAGGGCGGGGCTCACAGACCTGTGAGCACCGCTGTCGGTAGTGAGGCGCGGATTCTGCCCAATCTCTTTCCCCTCCCTCCCTCTTGGGTGGAGTCGGGATGGTGGTCCGAAGCCTTTGGAACGGCCCCACTCCCGGGTTAAGCCGAGGCAGGGCAGGAGATGACAGTGCAGAAAGGGCTGGGCGAGGTGGGGACGCTCGCAGCAGCTGCAACAGGGGCGGGGCGGCCAGGGCTGCCGGGAATCGGGGAGGGAGGGCCGCACTTCCCCCGCTCTGGGAACGCCACCGCGGAGGCCAAGCACTGGCTGGGAGCGGTCAATATAGTCCGCTATCCCTCCGCATCCCCAGGGCACCTGGATTCAACTTAGGGGGTCAGTTCAGCTCGCGGTTCCATGTGTCCAGCACTCTGGGCCTGTTAATTGCCAAATGCTTTTAATTTATCTTCCGGTCGAGTCCGCCCTCTGCCTGTCACAGATGTTTAGAAAAGTGAACTGACTTGTCCAGGGTCAGAGAATGCAAGTTCTATGTGGCCTAGAATCCCCCGTTTCCTGAAGGTTGTAGTGGCTTGCGCCAGGTTCCAGACCTGAATCGAGGAGTAAGGGGGAGAGGTGGGCGTCTGCTCTCTCCAGGGGATCTTCGCGTAAGCCCTAGCATCTGCCCCCCAGCTATGACTCCAGTGATCCTCGGTAGTTAGAGAAAAGAGACCAGAAACAGAGAGAGAGAAAAAAAATGCAGTTTATGTTGCGGGACTCGCTGGGGTAATAGAGGCTGTTGAATACTGGGGCCTTCGATCGCCCTCCCCTCGGGGGGGGGGAGCGCTCTGGGAAGCCTAAAGGGGTGTGTTGCTGCGTGACGGTTCCCCGGCCAGGTCTTTTCAGAGATGCGCGGGGGGGGGGGGGACTCCAGGGTTCAAATAGGAGGCACGGCTCTCAGGGGTATTGTAAATGGCTAAAGCTCCAGGAACAGCCAGTGCTGTGCCTACCAAATCCGCCTGAACGTCCAGTAGGAGTGGGGCCACCAGCGTGTGATCTTTCCCTAGGAAAGGAAAGGTGGGCTGTTCTTTTAATCTCTCTCTCTCTCT
>NW_008343085.1:867083-885824 GCF_000622305.1 Nannospalax galili
ACACACACAATTTTATTTTGCTACATAGCCCAAGCTGGCCTTGAACTCAAGACCCCTCTGCCTCAAACTCCTAGGACTCCCAAATGTGGGCCTCTGCTTGGATTACAGACATGTACCCACCACCACATCTAACTTAAAACATCATTCTTTACTTCCAGCTCTCACCCAATGGATGGTGATGGTATAAGAGGCTCTAGAAGGTTCTACAGGGCAGCCTGAACTCAGGGGTTTTCCCTGTATAACCCAAGCTGCCCAAACCACTCAATCATAGTAACTCAGCCCAGCGGTGGCCTTCTTCAAGGTGCTGAGTCCCCACCATTACCTGCATCTGAAGAATTCAAATCCTTGACTGGCAGCTCAGTCTCACCCCTCTCTGGAGCCAACGGCTGCATCTACATGGGAGAACCCCAGGATGCAGCTGAGGAGGGAGCCCAGAAGCTGAGGAAGAGAGCTGGGGGATCACTAGGCCAATGCTTCAGCCATGAACCAAGGGTGTAACCCTCCCCACTCCCTTCTTACTAGGGACAGCTCCATGTCCAAGTCCATCAGGGTCCATTCTCGCCCTTGGAGACCAGGGCCCAGCACCTGGGGAAAGCTCAGGTAAGTGGTGCCTTCAGAGACAGACAACTCAACTCTATGTGTCTCATGTCCTGCCTCAGCCAAGGAGATACTCACATCTAGGGGTGCTGCAGTTTCAGAGGGAGGTCGAAGCAGCATTGGGGGCAGCAGACTTTCTGGGCTCCGATTACCCCGCTCCAGACCAAGAGTTCCCCTGTGCACAAAGAACTGCTGTTGGTCTGTAGAACCTACCTCATATTAGTCCCCAAGGAACCTGGATCATCAGGTTTAAATTCCCCAACAACTAGAAAATGCTAGAAGCAACACTCTCCTTCAGTCCTCTCCCCTAAAAACAGGGCATTTTTCCTTTCTTTCTTGGGGGGAAGTGATGAGATAACACCATGCTATATACCCCTGATTGGACTCAAACACTCAGCAATCCTCCTGTCTCAGCCTGAGTGCTAAAGGGACACCTTTAAAAAAATTTTTATGTGTATGAAAGTTTTGCCTGGATCTAAGTGCACCATGCATGCAATGCCCACAGAGTCCAGAAGAGGGCCTGAGATCTCCTGGAACTGGAGTTACAGACAGTTGTTAGCCATCATGGGGGATGCTGGGAACCAAATGTGGGCCTCTGCAAAAGCAGCCAGAGCTGTTAACTGCTGAGCTATGTCATCAGTCACTGCTAAAGGGACATCTTTTTGTTGTTGCTGTTGTTTGAGGCAGGGTCTTATATAGCTTAGGCTAGCCACTGATTCCCTAATAGCTAAGTATGACCCTAAACTCCTAGTCCTCCTGCTGCTACCTCTTCCTAGGATTACAGGAGTAAGCAACTATGCTGGGCTTCTAAAAGAGTATCATGAATTTGCCTTTACTTCCTGAGACCTGAGATCATGGGAGATGCTTCCTTTCTATATGAGCATAAATACCAGTAATTTTGTGTGTGTGCCCACTTTTTACTGCAGTAATAGGGATTGAAACTATGGCCTTGAGAATGCTAGGCAGGTACTGTACCACCAAGTTATATCCCCAGCCCAGTCCCCTTTCTCCTTTTTCTCTTTAAAAATTTTACTTTTTATTTATTATTATTATAGTGTGTGTATGATGGGGGGCATGTACCATGTTGTGTAGAGGGGGCCAGAGGATAACTTTTGGAGTTGGTTTTCTCCTCCTTGGGCTCCAGAGGTCGAACTTAGGTCATTAGGCTTGTGTGGCAAGTGCTTTACCCACTGAGCCATCTTGCCAGCCTTTTTATTTTTAGACAGTCTCACTAAATTACCAAGACTGGCTTTGAGCTCACTCTTAAGCCCAGGCAGGCCTTCAACTTAATGACAATTCCGCCTCAACCTCCAAAGTAGTTGGGATGACAGGCTAGTGCCACTAAGATCAACTACCAGTTAGTGTTCTTAAACTACTGTGTATATCATAATCACGCCAGTGAACTCATTTAATGTGTAGATTCCTGAGACCTACCACATGGTCCTGAGTATTTGACTGGGAGTTTCCATTTTCCAAATGATTCTGACATTCTTTGTAGTATCCTCTCAGAAATCAAATCAGGGTCAGAGTCCCTTAGCCAACTTGGGACTGACAAGGCAGTGAAGTTTCGTTGGCCAGCATCTGTGAATCTACTTGTAAACCATCAAGAATGGACTCTGCTCACCTGTCAAGTACCTCCTTGGGGCCTCTTGGTTCAGGCTGTTGGGCACTCCTGGGCCCCTCAGGGCTGAAGCTCCCTTTCCCTTCCAGGATGGCCTGCACCACAGCTACAGGCAGGGGTGGGGGGGCTGTCACGCAGAAGTCACACTCGTTTGGGGCCAGGGCCAGCCTGGCCTCGCCATCCCCCCCTGGACTGGCCGGCTCTTCTTTGAGCAGTGCCAGGCCCTTCTCCCTGCACCAGAGAAAAGCTTCAAGCAAACCCTGGTACTGACCTCTCCCCGACCCTCATAGACCTCTGGGCTGCCAGGCTCTTCCCCATAGGATTCCCAGAGGGCAGCCCCTCTCCCCCTTACCTCCTGCTACCACTGGAGGGAGAAAGCCTGGACCCTTCAGGTGATGGAGAGTCTTCTAGGATGTCAGAGATGATGGGGCCTCTAGCCCTGTGAGAGCTGAGGCCCAAGGTAGTCTCTGGGTGGGGCTGTAAGTAGAAGACTAGGCCCAGCCCTTGACCTCTAGCTATAGGAAGAGCCAGCCCAACCAGCATCCACCTGGACCAGGCCTAAGGGCCAGGGTTTGATAAGGAAGGCTCAGTCTGTGCTGGGGAACCTGGGTCTGGTTGGTGGGAAGGCTGGCTTTCATCTATTTTGGGTGCAATAAGAAAAAACAGGCTCCTCATAATCCTATCTGTGCTTAGGGAAAGGAAGAGAAAAATAAAACAAACACCTACCGACTGAATGAAGTAGGGGTCCTGGAGGAGGGCACCAGGTAGGGGGCAGGCACTGAATTTGGCAGATGCTGGGCATGAACTGCCTTCATCCAGCATCAGGGACCTGTGGAGGGTGACCAGGGTGCAGGCAGGGGTGGGCAGATTCAGTCTCCATGCCCCTCAGCCTGCACCTCCCTTCCTCCCTCCCTCCCTCAGGCCCCAGCAGCCAAGTCAGCAGAGCTGAAGCCTGTTGCCAGACATCAGTCACATGCTGGAGTGGAAGGGGCTCCCCCAGAGATGGGGGCCCTTTGGGGGCAGAGCGCTTAGTTTGAGCCTCAAGCCAGGGATGTTTGGGGGGAATGGAATGGGAGGATTCCTGCTTTGGGGGTAGGAATTTGAGGGTAAGGTCCTGGAACAGGGGATATCTGGGAGTGGAGGTAATGGATGGTAGAGCCAGGGGAGAAAGTGGAAGTCTAGGATGGAGGGAGGAATGAAGACTCTTGGTAAAAGAGTTTCTGGAGAAGAAGGGGCTCCCTGAAAGGGAAAGGGGCGTTCAGGAAGTGGAGATGTAGGTGTGAACACTATAGGCTTTTGCACTCACAGCTTTCTCTTGGTTCCTGTACTGCTGGGCCCTGCCTGAAGTGGTCCAAAGAGGCACTGGATTAGCTGAAAAGAAAGGGTTAATTCATTCAGGCCAGCCCCCAACCTTAGAAAGGCAGTTCCAGGTGTGTTTGAGGGAAAAACGGTAGAGGGGTGGGGCGCCTAGGAGTAAGGACGATAAGCCAGGTGGGGAGAAAAAGAACACCTTGCCAATGACCCGGTGCTGTTGACCATGGCTCTGCCGAAGCGTCACCACCTCTCGCCACAAGATCTCATTCTGCCTGGGGGGAGGGGTGGGAGGATGCTGAGGCATCTGAGAGTTTGCCCAGTCACCACACACCGCAGAATGGATAGGTCAGGACCCTGAGACCAACCGAGTGGGCATCCACCTTGTAGACTGAAATACCGCAGCTGGGACCAGTGAGTGGATGGAGGTTTCCAACCCAAGAGAGGAAGAGGCTGCCCTTGATGGCCAGTATCCCCTCACCCAGCACCCCACCCCCACTTCCCTGTCCCCGCACTGCCTGAGTTCCTGCAGCCGCGCCTCGGTGCTCTCCTGCACTCCCCTCAAAGTCTGCACCTCTCCCACCAACCGGCCCAAGTCTTCCAGTCGCCAGCGACCATCCTCGCCGCGAAGTGTAGGCACCTGTAGGCGGGAGGCACCGTCAGGACAGGGCACATAAGACAGATCCGGCAGTACTAGCAAAGGTGTTTTCTCATTCCTGCAGTTTGTCCCACCTTGCGGCGCACACGCTCAAGTAGCTGCTCTCGGCCGCGCATGAAGCTTGGATGCTGGAACTCGACATGGTCACGCTCGGGTCTGAGCAGCCCACCCTGCTCAATGCTCACTACCTTTCGAAAACCATCTAGGGAATGGTGTGTGGGGACGTGAGTCGCTCCATCCTCTGCACCAAGTTGCCCACACCCGTTCCCCTCCCGGCCCCAGGGACTTACACATGTTGAGTTGGCGCACAAAGCTCGCCATGTTGCTGTGCTTGAAATACTGGGGCAGTACTTCCTTGGCGAAGCGGCTCTGTTCGCTTACGAGGAAGCTGGTCCCACTCTATCAAGAATGAGGCCCACCCGCCGAGTGGGTGGAAACCAGACTCTGTGAGTGGCGCCCACCCACGGCTAGGCTGGCGCTCTGGAGCACCGGCACACCCACTTACTCTGGAGTCCAGAGTTGCAGTTTATTGGGAGATGGGACAAGGCCAGGTCAGACCCATATGAGGCCACCTTGGGGGGACCACAATGAGTCCCTACCCCTAGCCCAACCCAGACTCAGTTATCAGAAAGGAGTAGATATCAAACTGGGCTCCACCTCGAACTGGTCCCAGACTGGAGATGTGAGTCAGAGCCAGAGCTGGCCTTTCCCTTTTCCTGGCCTGTTTTCCCCGTCGATGGGGTGGAGTGAGAATTACCTAGGTCCCTTGGGCTCTTGGGTCCTAGAGACCCTTCCTCAGCGCCAGAGGAAGTTACCTCATCCTTATCTCACACACCCCCTCCAAGATGAACCATTCTGGACAGCTGAATTGAGGTACCCACAGCTCAGTTCCAGACGGGGGCTGGGTGGACATGGGTGTTCATTGACATTGGAGGGACCCCGGGACCACTGAGGGAGTTGAGGGGCCCCAGCCCTCACCGGGCTCCAGCGGATCAGGTGGTCGGTGCCTGGGTCGCCCACCAGCGCCCATAGCTTGCTGAGGAAGGCAGGTACCGGGCTGGGGCCTGGCTCCGTGGGCAGCGCAGCTGGCGCTTCCTGCATGGCGCAGTCTCGGCCGGGCTCAGCGTTCCAGCCGGGCCTCTGCGGGAGGCTCAAAGCCGCGAAAGTGCTGCGTTTGCCGCCCGCCCCGCCCTACTCCGCCCCTGGGCGCCGGGTCAGGCGGGGGCCACGTGCGAACCCGCGGGGCGGGGCTCGGACATCCACCCAGGCCAGGCACCAACAGAGAAAGGGCAGGCTGAAACCGATGTGTGTGAGCAGACACCGTGTGGTGGGGAACCCAGGTTCCGGTCCCATCCTTCCCAGTCCCTCTCTATGCTGTTTGGAAGAAATCCTCCGTGGGCGGGCTACTGTGGGCTGGGAGGATCCTAGAAGATGAAGGCTGTGGATGTAATGAAGCCTGGATAAGGGCGGGCCAATAGGAAGGGTGGTGGGTGGTACTGGCCATCTCCTGTCTGCGGGACGCTGGGGTTATTCCCAGGGTGCAGCGTGCCCCCTCCCCTAGTCACAGTACAAAAGACCATGGGTGTCTCCATCTTCCCATTTCTACCCGGGACTGTTCTAGATTCTGTCCGTCCCGTGACCTCCTCTTCGGAGCTGGCCCGCGATCACAGGACTCAGGGATACTGCAGAATTTATTTATTTCACACTTACCCTTGACTTGGCTAGTGCTTGCGCCTGCTCTTCCCTAACTCTGGGCCCCGGAGCTGGCGCATAGTGCACAGAAGGATGGGCTAGGACACAGAGATTGAGGACCCTGTGGATTTACAGCGCCTCGGACTGGCCTAGATGCCGTCCTAAAGACCCCAATCCCTCCGGGGCGCAATAGTCAATGGAATCCCAAAGGAAGGGGCTAGCATTTGGGGAGTGCCTGGGCAACACGCTTTGGCGTCTGCGCGGTTCTGGAGCTGTGAGTTTGCCCAATCACCGCACCAACGTGGGCTGCCAGGGATGCGGCTCACGCCTTAGTTTGAGCGTGTAGCTGCGCAGGCGCGGACAGTGCGCGCGGAAGGCGTCCAGCACTGAGGGTCTCACCACGCAGAAGCAGTGTATTTCGCGCAAGCCCGCGCAGCGCGCGGCCAGCTCCTCTAGTGCAGCATGCAGCTCGATGGAGGAGGAGGCACGCACCTCGAGCACGCGCAAAGTTGCTGCGTAGTGGTGCGCCGCGAAGCGCACTGGCCCTACGCTGTCACCGCAGAGGTTGAGACGCAGCGCAGCTACTGGTACTGCGGGCTGTAGGACGCGCATCACGACCTCATCAGGAAGCGCAGGTTCCAGCTCCAGCTCCACCTCTAGCCTAGGATGGCGGCAACTCAAAGCCGCCCAGGCTTCATCTGGCAGCGGGGACGCACGGGCATCTTCAGGGCACGAGCACCGCAGCGACAGGAGAGCAAAAGGGGAGCGATTTGGAGCCGCCAGGGCCTCGAGCACGGCGCGTGACAGACTGGCCAGGTGCAGTCCAAGGGCACACAGATGCGGGCAGGCCTCCAATAGCTTGAGCACAGAGCTGGGCCGCACGCTGTCCACCAGCGCATGGTTGTCCAGGAAAAGGCTGCGGAGCTCCGGACATCCACGTGCAGCCTGCATCACCAGTGCATCATCCAATGTGAAGGGCAAGCGCCGCAGGTCAAGGTGGCGCAGGTCACGGGCGGCTCCGCAGACGACATGTACAGCGTCCAGGATGTCGCGGCCGGCATCGAAGAGCGGTTTCTCTCCGCAGCATTCCAAGCGCAGGCCTCGCAGCCCTGGGGTTCGCTTGGCCAGAACGGTCAGCAGCTCTGTGGCTGCTCGACGGCTGGACTTCCTCGACGGCTCATATTCCAGCCGTAGGTTATGGACTTGGTCCAGGCAGGCAAACAGATACGGTGGCAGCATCCCTTCCAGTTCACTACTACAACTTGGGTTAGAAAGTTACATTAGCAGTGTCATGGTGACTAGGCAAGAAACTTCTATTGCCCCTCAGTTTGGGTTCCACATGCCTTCCCTATTTCTTGTGCCCAGTGCACACACTGCTTTGGCCTGACCATGCTGTTGTCCCCAGCTAGTCGCTGATGGTAACAGGGAACTCACATCCTATTCCTTTAGAAGACTTCAGTGGTTCTGTTTCTGATTGAAACCCCGGCATCGAAACTCAATGGTATTTCAGGGACTAGGCTTTCTTAGCAATCTCTGTGGAGGTGGGGCAGAGCCTCTGGACCAGTTTCAAATAATGCCTCTGCCACCTAATAGCTAATTAAGTCCCTAAGCCTCAAGTGGTTAAGTCTCTGAGCCTCAGTTTCCTGTTTGTGTGAAGAGACTATCTGCTACACAAGGTTTTTGAGGGGACTAAGTGATTTATGTAAGGCACTTAGAACACTAGCTAGAGGCTGAGGAGATAGAGGCTCAGTGGTAGAGTATGTGTGTGCAGTAGTACATGTGAGACCCCAGGTTCAACCCTGTCACACACAACATACACACACACACACACACACACAGAGAGAAACTGACAATAAACAATTGGTATAGTATATAGGCCAATATTTTTTTTCTTTATCTTTTTGAGACAGGGTCTCCCTGTAGCCCCACCTGACCTGGAACTTGCTATGTAGACCAAGCCAGCCTCGAATTCACAGAGATCTACTGCCTCTGCCTCCCAAGTGCAGGATTAAAGGCAGGCATACCACGCCTGGCCGGTGTTTATTTTTTTAAGTATGAAGGATAAATGGACTGTGGAACAGAAGAGCCAACTCACCTGATGCTCGTGTCATGCCACACTGCACTGCTGGTGGCAGCGGTGGCCCAGGCTTTGCAGACTCTGGAGGCAGCAGCACGGTCCCTGAGAGGCAGGTGTCCAAAAATGAGCGCCAACACTTCCTCTGGCAGTTTTTCTCCAGGATCTGCCATCGTGTGTCTCCCCTGGAGTGAGAGAGGGAGTCCTGGGGCTCAGGAAAGCCAAAGGATCTAGCAAAGCTGAAGCCCAGGTGCAGACATGCTGTGGTCTGGGAAACACTATGCAATTTGCAGAGCACAATTCAAAATGAAAATGCAGAGATCTGGGTTGCATAGATGGTTCAGTGGGTAAAGGTGCTTTCTGTCAAGACTGTCGACTTGGAGACTGGAGTTCAAGCCCGGGGATCTACCTGGTGGAAAGCGAGAATGTACTCCCAAAAGTTGACCTTCACACCCATGCAGTGGCATGTGCAAGTCCACACATATACACACAGATAAATAATTTAAAATATATTCTAAAAACTAAAGAAAATGCAGAGCCAGGTGTGGTGGGCACATGCTTTTGGTACCAGCACTCAAGAGGCAGAGGCAGGTAGATCTCTGTGAGATCAAGGCCAGCCTGATCTACATAGGGAGTTCCAGGTCAGCTGGGGCTACAGAGAGACCCTGTCTCAAACAAAACAATACCCTACCCCCACCCCCCAGAAAAAAGAAAGAAAATGCAGAGATCTCTGTTCAAAACATTAAGATTTTCAAAGGGATTTGTACACACACACATTTTCCCCAACAGAATTCTTTTTCATTCCTGCTGTGTAGCCCAGGCTGGTGTTGAACTGGAGATTTCTGCTACCTCAGTCTCCCAAATGCTGGGAGGGTTTGCTTATTTATTTGTTGAACAAAGCACATGACCCCACAGGTTTCAAGCTGAGAAATCGTGTCACAGCTTTGCCACTGGAAAATGAGTACAGGGTTTATAAGGCGAGAGTCTTAGTGGAGATTTTTGACCTGGACCACAAGCCAGTCTGGAAACCGGGGTACAAGTGAGACTCTGGAGGGATCCTCCCCGGAAAGGAGAGGCTCGTTGCTGCCTCCACCTCACCAGATGACGTCCAGCGTGCTTTCTAGGACAGACCAGCCGAGGAAAGCTCGCCGGTGCTGGGGCATGAGTGTTCTGGCCCTTTGAGGAGCTGTAAAGTTAGGGCCCCATCCTCGAGCATTTAGGTTCTACTGGAACCTTTTTTTTTTTTTTTCCAAAAAGAGAGAGGATGGGGTTTTTGGAAATTGTGCGTCCTCTTTGAAACTGCCAGCTTTGTTTCAAAGTGCCAGAAGGTTTTTGTAGACATCGTTTTACACCACTTGTCTGCCATGTCTGTTAGGCTGGTCTCTTCCGGAATTTGCCTCACATATACTCTAGGGTTTCCGAACCACGGGCTAGGCTTGTACCTGAAACCATGGCACCCCATTTTGAGCTCTAGGGAGTAGTAGAGATTCGATTCCCAAACCAGATTCCTAGGGGGTGCCAGAAAAATTTGATCCCCAGGAACTGATTGAAGTTTGGCAGCTTTCAACCTCGGTCTCAAAAACCGCAAGCCCCTAAAGTTATGACCAGTGGGTAGTTCTTCCTGCCGGTAACCTTGGGTACCACTATCTTACCTGCTTAGAGGACTAGGTGGGCTTTCCCCAGAGGAAGGGGACTGCCGCCGAGGACAGCGGGGCAGGAAGGAGCAGCCCAGAGCCGAGAAGGCTAGGCGAATAGGCGGACCCGGCGGCTTGGGCTGGGGCACCGCCCCGGAGTGTCCGCGCACACCCGGAAGCCGGGAACAGCGGAGCCTGGCAAGTGTGGGAACCTAGGCCCGGCGGCGGCGGCCACGTTAGCGCAGAGGGTGAGTGGGTTCCCTTGGTGCAGCGGTAGCATAGATGGATCCGGCTCCCGAGCGTGGGCACTGCACGGTTGTCACCCCAACTGCCTGCCAGCTGGTGGCTGCGTTCTGTTAGGCTGTCTAGGTCGGAGGCGCGAGGGGGACAGACCTTGACCCTGGCACGTTTCTTGCTCCAACTAAGGATTTTTGAGCGGCCGCAGGGCCCTGTGGGTGAGAGGATGTGGAAGCAGGGCTGGTTCTGGACGATTCGGGAACCCTTTCACGCCTCACCCAGGCACGTGCGAACCCCAAGCTTGAAGGTGGACTAGTAGGAATTATGAGAACCTCCCTTAGCCAGGCCGGAACAGCGCAGCCGAGAAGGGGGCGTGCCCTGCTGGTCTCCAGGATCGTGCTTTCAGTCTTCAGCCATGCTTGCCTGCCACCCCGGTCTGCCTCGCTAAAAGTGGAGCTGCCTGGGGACTGTTACGTGTTAATGAGACACCCGACCTCTGCTAGTAGGGACAGTGATTCTTAGGTTGGTACCGGTGTTCATATACTGTGCATTCATTAAGTGTCCCCAGGACCCGACTTAGAAGCCTCAGCCTCAACCAGAGAAGGAGAAGATTCCCGGTGGGTGGGGCTCAGGCCTTCCCGCGGAGGAGATTTTTGGGGAAGAACACCTGGAAAGGATTCTTAACCAGACCATGAAAGACCAGCCTCTTCCTCCTTCTCTACCTTGATAAACTGAGTCGTCTCCAGACAGGCGGCTTCCCAATTTGCCCAGTACTAGTGAATATAAGTAATAGAGTTTCTAGTACCCATGCCTGGCAGGCCCGATGGGCAGACACAGGTCTGAGTCCCAAACTCGTTCCATCCTTTGGGGTGAAACCATATTTATCACATCAGCAATTCCAAATAAGAAGGTTAGGAAGATGTGAGGGTCTCCTGGTCATTTTCTTAACGGTTCTTCACTTGTTTGGCCTCCTTGGCTGGCTCCCTTCCCTCTTGTCACCCACATTTCATCCTTATTATTGTTGTTATTTTGCTATTTAAGAAAGACGTTCATGGGCTGGAGTTGTGGCTCCATAGTTGAGCACTTGGCTAGCAGACACATGGTCCAAGGTTCAACCCCCAGTATAACAAAGAAAAAAAAAAAAGGTTTTCTTTTCTCTCTGTCTCTCCTCTTTACAGACTGGTGTCTTGCTTTGTAACTCAGGCTGGTCTCAACCTCCTGATCTTCCTGCCTGACACTCCTGAGTGCTGAGATTACAGGTAGGATGCATCTTTTTTCCTTTTTCTTTTTGGTACTGAGGATTGAACCCAGGACCTTGCACATGTTATGCAAGAACTTTACCACTGACCTGTATTTCCCAACCCTACTTTTTATTTTCTGTGTATGAGTGTATTGCCTACATGTATGTATGTGCACCCATGTCCTGCAATGCCCGAGAAGGTCAGAAGAAGGCGTCATATCCCCTGGAACTAGAGTTATGGACAGTTGTTAGCTGCCATGTGGGTTTTGGGATTCAAATTTGGATCCTCTTCATGAGCAGCAGGTGCTCTTAACCAGTGAGCCATCTCTCCAGCCCCCTCACTTTTTTTTAATACAAAAGAAACATGTCTTTTATATAAAGTAGAAAATACTGCTAAATGCAAAGAAAATTAAAATAATCCCCCAACTTCCCTAGGGATAAACAATGTCCTATTAACTTACAGAATACAGTTTTTTAGTAAATACACACATATTAATATGTTTAGCATGGAGTGATTGGTGTGGATATGCCTCCAAAGTGTGTCCCCTATACTTCGATCCAGATAGATCCATTTCCAATTTATCATTTCTCTTGGCAAGGTCTGTGCTGTGGGAACCTGCCCAGGTAATGTTTCAACTTTGACCTTCCATTAGGGAATGAGACAGATCTAAGATGCACTTTCTGTTCTGAGCTCAAGAGCCTTACTTCCTCCTCAGCCATGTCATGGTGGGGACCTGGATCCTCCTGGCACTGCCACCCCGACTCTCAGAGCTACTTACCTGTTCTGTCTAGAGCTGTGCATCAGCACCCATCATAGTGCACCATTTGTAAATGTGGAAGATCAGAAAGTAAAGGATATAACTGTTGGGGCAGAAGGTAGAGTCTTCAGAAATAGGGGAAGATGCTGCTTTAGGTGGGAAGGAAAAGGCAGGGCAGTTCCCTCCCTTCTGCCTCATGAGACAGTAACTTTGAAGTTACTGAGCTGAGGTTAAATGTGAGGGTTTCCTGGTTGGAAATTTAGCCCCCTGGTCTAGAAGTAGACTTTTAAAATTTTATTTATTTTATTTTTTTTGTGTGTGTGTGTGTGTGTGTGTGTGTGTGTGTGTCTGCCTGAGTGTATATATGTGCACCACATGCATGCAGGAGCCCTCAGAGGTCAGAAGAGGGTGTCACATTCTCTGGAACTGGATTTATGGGCAGTTGTGAGCCATCATGTAGGTGCTGGGAACCAAACCTGGGTCCCCTGCAAAAGCATCTCTTCTTATCCTAGAAGCAGGCTTTTGACAGGAGATGGATGGAAGATATTATAGCATTGAGGATCTCTCTATGGACAATAAAGGAATCTATAATGTAACAATTTGAATTGAAGAAGACAAGTGCCCAACTCCAATGGGGCCTTACCAAAAAGTGAAATTATTTAGCTCACATAACTGAGCGGTTCAGGATAGTTTCAGAGACAGCTGGATCCAGAGGCAAAGTGTGGCTAAAAGTGTATGCCCTCATCTCTTGACCATTTCCTTCTGTGTAGGTTTTATTCTTAGACTCTTCCTAAGTACTGGCCAAAGAGACCTATTCCTTTCCTCCAGTTCAGCCCCAATGATAGAGAAATCAGTACCTCTTCCTTAGGGTTCAGTCGGAGTTTCAGGGTTGATTCCCATTAGTCCAACTTGAGCCCTATACCAAGTCCTGAAGTGGTCTTTGCAGAATGGTGAATGGAATATGTAGATTGATCAGGCTTGCTGCTCACACCAAACATGGATCTAGGGAGTAAAAATAAGTGAAGCCAGGTATAGTGGGAATGTAGGTAGTACTAGGGACCTGAAAAGGTTCTGTAGGTTGAAGGTAAAGCTGAAGGCAAGGCCAGAACATGAGTTTGGCTTTGGGGGGCATGAGCACCATCCAAAAGGAAGATGTCTCCTGTTAGCTTTGATAAGAGGAACACACTACCCTGAGGCCCACCACAGGGCCCACCTTTGCTCTTCTGTCACTGTCACCTTGGACTTTTTCTGGAAGGCAGGGGAGGGACAATCTTCAAGTCTGGGTTGAGTTGAAGTAGCCGGTGTGCAGAGCCAGAAGCACAAAGGCTGTTTGGGACTTCTGTGAAGGGACTCATGGGCCACATGAGACTGGAGAGTTGTTTCCAAGTGTAGGGATGACCTGGATGCCTATATTTGTCCGTAGGAAGTGAGATGGCAGCTGGGCCAAATGGACATGAAGAATGGGTGGGCAGTGCGTACCTGTTTTTGGAGTCCTTGATGGATAAGATGGTCCTGGCTGAAGCGTATACAGATCCTCAGAAGAAGGTGGCAATATACAAGGCTCTGCAGACCGCATTGTCAGGTGTATGGCTGGGCAAGTATGGGAGAAGAGGTGACTTGGGAATTTTGTGGGTGGGGTTGGGGCTGGGGCTCCACTTCTTTGCCTTTGTGGGTTTAGGCTCAAATGCCTTTAGGGAAAAGATTTTTAGGGTATGGCAGCCTGGGAGAGGATGAGGAGGGAGGGAGAACCCCTGGCTGTGTGGAGGCTGCCTCCTTTGCTTATTGCATGTGTGTCCTTGAGTGTAGACATGTGTACCCATGTCTGTGTCCTATCTGATCTGTTTCTACACTACTGGAACCCCTGCTCTCCACCCTTCCCTGTATCTATCTGACTAGTTCACTCTTTTCTACTAATTACACATTTATCTCTCCTCTTTACTTCTCTCACTGCAACACTCCTTTCGGAAACCCTTCTCCAGCACCTGCCCTTTCTTGTTCCCCTTCACCATCTTTGGGTGGGAGACCATAGGTTGTAGCAATTGGGGTTTGGGTGAGAGCACCTCTCCTTCCTGGACTGGGGGAACTTAACTAGGTGGTGGCCAAAGCCCTGAGCCCTCCTACCCACCCTCTGCCTGCCTACTTAGACTTGGTAGCTGAGGGAAGATGCCCCTTTCTGTGCTGTAAAGTCCCTTTCACCTCCCCGCCCCTCTTCACATTTGGGGCTTTACAGAGGTGACACCCACTCTATTCTGGGATGCCCCGTGTAGGTTCTAGCTTTCTTTCTGGGTTGTTGCTGTTTGCACCCCAATTGTGTCTCCCACCTGCGGTGTTCTGCTTAACCCTGTTCTCCAGGTCAGGGGATGGGGGGACAGCGGTCTGACTATGGGGTTTCGCCCCTTCTCCGGCCACTTGGAGAACATCCCCATTTGGGGACTTTCAATCGCCTGACTGCTCGCCTCTGTAGAGAGCGCGGACAGCCCAAACGAACTACAGATTCTCAAGATCCACTGCAGCGACCCTCAGCTGATCGTGCAATTGCGTTTCTGCGGGCGCCAGTTGTGCGGCCGCTTCCTCCGCGCCTACCGCGAGGGGGCGCTGCGCACCGCGCTGCAGAAGTACATGGCAGCCGCGCTCCTCAAGCCCTTCGTGCAGCTGCAACTGGAACTGCGAGCTGGTGCCGAGCAGCTGGACGCTTGCCTCACCGATGAGGAGCGCTGTTTGAATTGCATCTTAGCTCAGAAGGTGCTGCCTACCGTCTGGGGTTTGGGTGGGATGGGCGGGGATTCACAGCTAGCATCCGCACTGACTGCACCCCCTTCCCTCAGCCGGACCGGCTCCGGGATGAGGAACTCTTGAAGCTAGAGGATGCGCTCCGCAATCTGACGTGCGACTCCACTGACCAGGGCGGAGCGGGAGAGGTTGCTCCAATCCCCTCGCAATCCCTAGTTCCCTCTGGGTCAGAGAAGCCGCCGACCCTGCCCGGCCATACTTTTCTGTTCCATGGTCAGCTCGTAGGTGAGGCGCACGTGCAGAAGCGGGGTCAACAGGAGGTTGATTTGGGAAGGAGCAGGGTGGGCCCGGGGTTCCACGCGGGATGGTGCCGGTGACCGGGTCCCCACCCACCCCCTCTCCTCCCTCCGCAGTGAATCGACCGCTGAGTCTGCAGGACCAGCAGACATTCGCGCGCTCAGTGGGCCTCAAGTGGCGCAGGGTGGGGCGCTCACTGCAGCGCAGCTGTCGGGCATTGAAGGATCCAGCACTCGACTCGCTGGCCTATGAGTACGAGCGTGAGGGGCTGTATGAGCAGGCCTTCCAGCTGCTGCGGCGCTTTGTGCAGGCGGAGGGCCGCCGCGCCACACTGCAGCGCCTGGTGGAGGCGTTGGAGGAGAACGAACTCACCAGTCTAGCAGAGGACCTACTGGGCCTGGCGGAGCCCGAAGGCAGCCTGGTCTGAGTTTGGTACCGAGGAACGGATCATCAATCAGGAGTTCAGCCGGGATTTGGACCACCTGGATGGCTTTAGGACGCTTTCTACTGCTGCTGCTGCTGCTGCTGCCCCCCTTCCATCTACTGGAGTCGGAGAGGATACATACTTCCCCACTTGGCTGAGCTGCTGGAGCTGAACTGATGGGCCTTCACAGCAGCCAAGCACCCACCGAGCCTCTTGGGGTACATCACTGAGAATTCTGCCCCAGATTGTTTGATGGAGGCACAGTGTGAATGTCCTCCTTACCCTTTCCTACTCTACAAGAGGGCTTCCGGCGAGGACTCCTTAAGCACCTGCACCTTCTGAGTCTTGGGTGTCACCCCAGGTGCTGCAAATACTGTTGTGAGCAAGATACACGATTCCTCCCTGATCTTGGTTCATACTCAATGTGGGACCTAAGCATTCTGCAGCAGTAATAAAATGTAACTTGTTTACAAACCGAGTTGTGGGAACATGGAGAAGGCCTAGCCCAGGTTGGGGTTAGGTTCCTGCAAGGGATGAGTGTGAATTAGATGGGGTAGGGAGTGAAAGGCAGAGTTCTGGGCACAGGAGGCTTAGGAGGGGTCTTGAGGAAGGTGAGAGGGAGGGGATGTTAGACAAATGAGTTTAGGGTGGCTAGATGGGAGGAGGGGTTGCTTCATGACCTGTTGGTGAAGGATAACATGGGGTTTGGCGAACCATTTTCCAGCAATCATGTTTTAATTATGGGCTAAAAAGTCTATTACAGTGAGCTTGAGTTGGAAAAATTATGATTTCAAATACATCACTGGAGAATTCCATAGTGGGTAGGGGATGCAAAATTTTTACAGACTAGTAAATCTTATTTGAAATGATAATGCAAACACAGTAAAACTACATCTATCTGGTAAAGTACCCATTATATTCTGTAGGGACAGCTAATGTATGTAAAACAAGGATGTGATTACTCTCTTGTATGTCAGGGAATCTGAGCTCAGAATGATGTTGTCAACATCTGCCTTGTCTTCAGCATTGCCTTTCCTCTTCTCCCTCTTCCTTTTCTTCCCCCTCTTCAATAGTCATCAGTTTCTCCATCCTCATCTTCCTCTTCTCCCCACCCTCCAAACATGTTCCTCACTATGTATGTGGTTGGGCCTTGAGCTGTTGACCCTTGAGCCTCAGCCTCTTGAGTGCTAAGATTGCAGATGTGTGCCACCATGCCCAGCCTGATTTCTTCTAAGTATGAAAAGCCTCCTTCCTCTTTTCTCCTAATTCTGAGCCCACTTCATCTTCATCCTTTCACCTTCCTCTTATCCTTTAGGTGGGTCAGCTTCCTCTTCCTCTTAATGTTCCCTTCTTCCTAGTCCAAATCTGGCATTTTGTTATCCTGATCACATTAATCTCAGTATGTGATTTGCTGTAGCAGTGCAAAAATACTTTCTCTTAATCCCCTAGGTTTGTGATCTCAAAGATGTCAAGTCTTTGACAATTTTAAAGATTCTTCTATTTCTACTGAGGTCTTTGACCTTGCTTCCACTGAGACTGAGGTATATAATGTTTGGACAACTTACTTGGCATAGTGACATTTAGGAGGTTGAGGCAAGAGGAGTGCCTCAACTTGGAAGCCAGCCTGGGCTACATATTGAAACCCTCTCTTGAAAAACAAAAACCAAAACATTTAGGTATCCGTCTCCCAGAACGTCCAACAGAACTTATATTGTCCCTAAGTTCCAAACTTCGAAGTCTAACCTGGGAGGCTGGGCCAGTGAACTTAACTCCATATTAGCCATGCTTAGGACCTCTAGATGATTGATTTTTGTGGTGCTAAGGATGGAACCCAGGCTCCTAAATGTGCTAGGAAAGTGCTCTGCCACTGAACTACATTCCAGCTCTTGGTTTAAAAAATTATTTATTTACTTATTTATTTATTTATTTATTTATTTATTTATTTATTTCAGCCATCTTACTCTCTGCTTGGCTCTTGTTGGTGTAGGGGAGGAGCTCCAGCCTCTTCTGTATGGTTTGGATGAGGTAGAGCTATTATCATCATTATATTATTATTATTATTATTATTATTATTATTATTATTATTGGTCTTTTTTGAGAAAGTCTCTCTGTAGCTTCAGCTGCCCTGGAACTCACTATGTAGACCAGGCTGGCCTTGAACTCAGGGAGATCCATCTGCCTCTGCCTCTTGAATGCTGGGATTAAAGGTGTGTGCCACCACGCCCGGCCATTTATTTTTATTTTTAAAAATATTTTATTTTTATTTTCTGTGTATGCCTGTATTGCCTGCATGTAGGTAAGTGCACCCATGTCAAGCAATGCCTGTGGAGGACAGAGGGACTGTTGGATCCCCTGGAACTGGAGTTACAGACAGTTGTTAGCTGTGATGTGGGTGCTGGGATTCGAACCCGGGTCTTCTGCAAGAACAGTCAGTGTTCTTAACCGCTGAGCCATCTCTCCAGATCCCAATTTTTTTTATTTATTTTTAAGTTTGTATTCATTAATTTCTTTTTATTTTATGTATATGAGTGTTTTGCCTGCATTAAGTGCACCATGTATATGCAATGCCCACAGAGGCCAGAAGGGGCGACGGATCCCCCTGGAGCTGGAGGTACAGATGGTTATCTACCATGTGGGTGCTGGGAATTGAACCGAGGTTCTCTGTAAGAGTAGCCAGTGCTCTTCATGGCTGAACCATCTCTCCAGACCCCAGCTCTTGGTTTTCTAAGACAGATTCTCCTGTGTAGCTGATCCTGACCTTGAATTCATGATTCTCCTGCTTCTAACTCCTGAGTGCTGGAATTACAGATGTGGGCTAGAAATTCTAGTTTTTAACAGTGTCATTCAGAGGCTCAGTGGTTAAGAGGACTTGCTACTCTTGCCTGTAGAGAACCCAAGTTCAGTTCCACATTGGTGACTCCAGTTCCAGGGCATCTGACATCCTCTTCTAGCCTCCATGGGCACCTGCATACATGTGGTGCACATATATACACATTCAGGCACAGACACATACATGTATAAATAAATAAAAAATATTTTAAATGTCATTATTCAGAAGGTAGAGATGGCTTAGCTCTTACTGTTCTTCCAGAGGACCAGAGTTCAGATCCCAGCACCCAGCTCACAACTGCCTGTAGCTCGAAGGGATTTGATGTCCTCTTCTGGCCTCCTCTGGCCCCTGCTCTCACATGTACATACCCTCATAAACACACACACACACACACACACACACACACACACACACACACAAATAAAATCTTTAATGAAAATTACAATGTCATTCAGGCCTTCGGTCCTCCACAGAGACATAAGCAATTTTCAAGGTCTGGGGCTCTGTTCCTTAACCCCAGGTTAATTCTTTTAATTTCTATGCCCTCCTCAAGTTCTTTTGATACTTTTCCTTTACCCTTTCCTGCCTTCCACACTAACCCAACCATGCAGTTTTAAAGATTTAGAAATGAATGAAAA
>NW_008343085.1:885965-919278 GCF_000622305.1 Nannospalax galili
GGTACTAGATCAAAATCGAACCGAGGGCAGCCTAAGTGTATCCTGACCAAAAGGGCTTGGATCAGTAAGACAGGCTCTTTGCATTTGGGATTAATGCAAATTAGCTGGTAAGATGGTGGAATTAAAATGCTTTATGAGGTATTGGAGAGATGGCTTGGGTGTTAGGAATGTGTGCTGCTCTTTCAGGGTACTGGAATTTGGTTCCTAGCACCCACATCATGGAACTACTTTTTGGGGGGATTTGACATCCTTCTGGCCTCTTTGGGCATCTGCCACACACACACACACACACACACACACACACAAATAAAATCTTTAATGAAAATTACAATGTCATTCAGGCCTTCGGTCCTCCACAGAGACATAAGCAATTTTCAAGGTCTGGGGCTCTGTTCCTTAACCCCAGGTTAATTCTTTTAATTTCTATGCCCTCCTCAAGTTCTTTTGATACTTTTCCTTTACCCTTTCCTGCCTTCCACACTAACCCAACCATGCAGTTTTAAAGATTTAGAAATGAATGAAAAAAAAAAACATACAATTAAATGCTCATTACCACCAAATAGATGGGGAAAGCAAAGAACAGTAGATAGAGTCCAGGGAATAGGGATTCTAAGTTGGCTGCCTCCACTCCCCTATCCATACACTGTACCTGCACATCTATGTGTGCGTGCATGCACAGCCACCTCTCAACTTCCTTCTCCTTTAATGGCTGCTCAGAGTTTGGATCCCCCCCCTTTTTTGTCTTTTGAAAGAGGGTCTCCCTGTAGCCCCAGCTGGTCTGGAACTCACTATGTAGACCAGGCTGGCCTTGAACTCACAGAGATCCACCTGCCTCTGCCTCCCAAGTGCTGGGAGGTGTGCACCCCCCTAGCTTTTCTTTTTTTTTATATTTTATTTTTATTTTACGTGTGTGAGTGTGTTGCCTGCATGTATGTGAGTGCACCCGTATCATGCAGTGCCTTGGAAGTCAGAAGAGGGCTTCGGATTCCCCTGGAACTGAGGTTAAGGACGGTTTGTAGTCACCATGTGGGTGCTGGGAATTGAACCCAGGTCCTCTGCAAGACCAGTCAGTGCTCTTAACCTGAGCCATCTCTCCAGCCCCTCCCTTTGGTTTTTTAAAGACAGTATCGCATGTAGCCCAGGTTGGTATCAAACTCCCTATGTAACCAAGGATGACCCTGAACTACTGATCTTCCTGCCTCCACTTGCTAGTGCTGGGATTACAGGTATTGTACCATTATACCCACTTTATAGGGTGCTGGGGATTGAACTCGGGCTTCATGTATGCCAGGCAAACACTCTATCAACTGGGCTACATCTCTAACCCTGCTGAGTTTGGATTTTATAACAGAGCCATAGGGAAACCTTTAGAGAGATTTGGGGAAGACTGGAGAGAGAGAGAGAGAGAGAGAGAGAGAGAGAGAGAGAGAGAGACGCCAAGGCAGTGGCAGAAGAGAATGGGAATGAATACCAGCAGCTGTTCCGAAGGAAGAATGTGGCAGATCTATGACCCTAGATGAGGAGTGGGGTGGGAAGATGACCAGGGGTTTCTGTTTGCTAGTGTGGTGAGGGCCTGACTTCTCTGTTTGTTTATAAGAAATGTTTGTCCTTCAGGACCTCTAGGATGAACCTGGCATGCAGCTGTCTATAGTTCTGAGCTCAGGAGAACAATCAGGACTTAAAGATTTATGAATGGAGCTGGGTAGTGTGGGTTACATTTGGGAGGCCCAGGCACAAGGATCACCAGTTCAAGCCTACTGTGGGCTACATAGTCCCTCAGTAAAACCCCCACAAGTGAGAGTGGGTGTATGGAACAGGAAGGAGGATGGAACAGGGCCTGGAGGATGACCAAGAGCATTCAAGGAGGAAGGAGGAAAACCAAGGGATTTAGAAACCAGGGGGACAGCCCACCTGGGTCCTGGGTTAACTCTTTGCTTACTGGCCCTTTCCAGGAGCCTCTCCCAAACAATCCCTGCCAGTCCAATCTAGCCTTTGGTGGCACCAGCATGGTCATTTCTACCTACAGGATGCTATGCTGGGAACCAAAACTGTAACTGGACATGGAGAGTCAGGACTGAAGAGTTTGCCTGGGAAGTTAATGCAGACAAAAGGTCCCATTTCCTGTGTCCAAGTGAATGGATTCGAGGGGACAAGGAAGCACAGGAAGATTCCTGAATTCCAGAAAACCCGTGGCAGAACTTTCTGCTTGTGTGATCCTGGCCAAGTCAATTAACTCCTTGAGCAGTGCCCACATCTGGGCATGAGGGCAGCTGGCAGACTTGTAGGAACTGGACATGCTGTCTTGTTTGTTGGGGTGTGTGTATTTACTGGTGGCAAGCTTGGCAGAGTTGTAAGGAGACAGCCACCGGGAGCAGGTTATGGCTCCTGCCTGGTTGCCAGGGCTGAAGAGGAGAGGTGCTCTGAAGGATGGCCCTGGATAATGGCAGGCCAAGCCCACAGCTAAGGCACTCAGCCTAGGTAGGGATTTAGGCCACACCAGCTGGAATGGGGACTCACTACAGCCTTCTGCAGAGGTGCTTACCCAGCGACATGTATACTTCCCAAGCCCCAGAAACACGGAATTCGCGAATCTGAGGCACCACATAGGCCAGACTTTCCTAATGAGTAGCTCCTGAGGAATCCTCTCAGGGATTAGTGCCCCCTCGGAGATGGCAGTCCCAGTACTGGGGCGGAACTGAGCTCCAGATGTCTGGGCGTGCACAGCTGGAGGGTCACGTGGAACGGTCCCAGCCCCCTTCCTGCCAACGTTGCATTTGGCTCAGGCCCCGTCCATGGCCGCCCTTGGGACCCTGAGCTGACAGCCAGAGGCCCTGGCGTCGGAGGACCGCGCTGGCGTCGGAGGACCGCGCCCCTCCGGAGGGTCGTGCGTGCGTGGGTGCTGGGTTCCCAGAGAGGTTGGTGTTGGGTTCCCAGAGAGGTGCTGGGGAGAAGGGATTTGGCCACGGCCCAAGGGACGGGCGCCGGTGGGGAGGAGAGGCGCGCCTCCCTGCCAGGCCTTGGGGCACCGACCTGGGGGACTGGGGTGCTGTTTTCCAGGAGGAACTTCTTGTTTCTTTAGGCTGCGCTTCAGGCGGAGGTCGACTGCAGGGGATGAAGGTAGCGTAGCGGACCCTGGGGCGTGGCCTCGGTTTCCTCCTCCCGGGGGGGCGGGGCTGGGAGCCCCGGGCTGCGACCCCTCCGAGTGAAGGCGGGCGCGGTCATGAGGAGGCTGCGCCTACAGGACGCGTGGCTCACGCTGCTGCTTGGAGCTGCGCTCGGCCTCCTGCTCTACACGCAGCGGGACCGGGCAGCCCCGACCACGAGAGCTCCACGGGTGCAAGGAAGGCAGGCCCCGCGGCCCGCTCCCGGTCGCCGCGCACTCCCGGTCCCCGACGTGGGTGCGGACCCCCCATCCTACGAGGGGGGCACTCCGGCGCCGCCCACGCTCCCAGGGCCCTTTGACTTCGGTCGGTATTTACGCGCCAAGGACCAGCGGCGCTTCCCGCTGCTGATTAACCAGCCGCACAAGTGCCGTAGTGATGGCGCACGGGGCGGCCAGCCCGACCTGCTCATCGCTGTCAAGTCTGTGGCTTCGGACTTCGAACGGCGTGAAGCCGTACGCCAGACATGGGGCGCCGAGGGTCGCAAGCAGGGAGCACTCGTCCGTCGGGTGTTCTTGCTGGGTGTGCCCAGGGGCGCGGGCCCCGACGAGGCGGGCACGCAGACGCACTGGCGTGCCCTGTTAGCGGCAGAGAGCCGGGCTTACGCAGACATCTTGCTCTGGGCTTTCGAAGACACATTTTTCAACCTAACACTCAAGGAGATTCACTTTCTGGCCTGGGCCTCAGCCTTCTGTCCAGATGTGCGCTTTGTTTTTAAGGGCGATGCGGATGTGTTCGTGCATGTGAGGAATCTGCTACAGTTCCTAAAGCTACGGGATCCAGCACAGGACCTGCTTGCGGGTGATGTGATTGTGCAGGCAAGGCCAATCCGTTTGAGGACCAGCAAGTACTACATCCCGGAGGCTGTGTATGGACTGCATGCCTATCCTGCATATGCAGGGGGTGGAGGCTTTGTTCTTTCCGGAGCCACACTGCGCCGCCTAGCAGAGGCCTGCTCGCAGGTTGAGCTCTTTCCCATAGATGATGTCTTTCTGGGCATGTGTTTGCAGCGCCTGCGACTCACACCTGAGCCTCACCCAGCATTTCGTACCTTTGGCATCTCCCAGCCTTCAGCTGCACCGCATCTTCACACCTTCGACCCCTGCTTCTACAGGGAACTGGTGGTAGTGCATGGACTCTCAGCAGCTGATATCTGGCTTATGTGGCGCCTGCTTTATGGGCCTCAGGGGCCAGTCTGTGCACACCCACAACCTGTGGCTGCAGGCCCCTTCCAATGGGACTCTTAGCTGTCCACCACAGTGTCAAGCTTCTCTCAGGACAAAACAGAAGAGAAGGAAGGGCTTTCCCATGTGGATCATGGTGTATGTGGCATTCCTTTAGATCACTTTGTATGTAATGCTGACCCACTGAGATAGCCAGGGCCAAGGTGGTGGACCATGTCTTGCCCAAGAGAACTAGGCATATCTAATAGTAGTGGCAAACTGCAATGATGTGTGTGCCAGTGAGGAATTAGTTGTAACTCCTAGGATGACACTGATACAAGCAGGTCTCCCCAAGGTCAGGCCTCATAGCCCTCTTGGACCTGGCAGGGACTCTCCCACTGACATTCGTTTCCTTCTCCACACTGGATTCCTTGCACTGGCCACATCTTTAGATCTTTCCCCATCTTGAAGCCAGTCCCTCCTGGGTCAGGTCTGCTTGTAATATCACAGATGGTGCCATGCACAAATGTGCTGTGGTCTTGTCCACCACCTATACCCACACAACTATGCCAATGTTGTTCAGAAGGCCGAACCATCCCCTGCAGAGGGAGGAGTCCTCTAAGATTGTTGTGCTATAAAATTTCCTATATTCTTCAACCACCCTTTCTTCAAGAAAACCAACAGTTCACATTGTTTTAGTACAAACATCCCAGCAGCAGCACATACCGAGCTGTTGCTGAGGGCATAGGTGCTTTATTGGAAAGGGGGATGAGAAAGTTTCCTCCATTTCAAGAGGATGGAACAGTCCTGGCTACCCCTGACAGTGGGATGTGCAGGGTCTCTGGCCAGACCAAGGTCCAAATGGGAAGACACTAGTCAATCACAAAGTCATGAGCGCGCCACACAGGCCTGGCTGTAGGCCCAGGACCCATACAGACAGCTGGGGCAGGTCCCCTGCACATTCATCATGAACTATACAAGATGAGGCTGTACATGAGTTAATTACAAAAGAGTCATATTTACAAAATCTGTACACACATTTGAAAAACTCACAAAATTGTCATCTATGTATCACAAGTTGCTAGACCAAAATATTAAAAATGGGATAAAATTATACATTTCTCTTTTCCATTCTTTTCAAAAGGATTTTTTTTTTTTTTTTGGTTTTTTTTGAGACAGGGTCTCCCTGTAGCTCCAGCTGTCCTGGAACTCACTATGTAGACCAGGCTGGCCTTGAACTCACAGATCCGCCTGCCTCTGCGTCCCGAGTTCTGGGATTAAAGGCGTGCGCCACCACGCCAAAAGGATTAATATTTTTAAAGCACATATATATGCTACTTTCCATTAGCAAGAAACCAAGCAGCCCAGTCTTCCTTGAGCCTCTAGAGGCCTTAGGCTGGGTGGCCAGGCCAGAGGACAGTGCCCAGAGTTGGGGCAGGGAGCTGGCCCACAGTGCACAACAGAATGCTGAAACATAACAAAAGGAGGAAGATGTCTTTGGCTAACACTTTGGCATTAAATAAAAGAGGCAAACAAGATGGAAACATGCAGCCCTGCCAGCCAGGTTGGACCATGCAGGGGCACAGATGGTCACCTGTGAAAGCTGGCTCCCAGAACAGTGGAAACCAGACATGGCAGGGAGCATGTGCACAAGAGAAAGAGAAAAGGGCGGGTGGGTCACACTGGCCACGGCCAGCTCATCAAGTAACTAAAGTGGATGTAGTGCAAATGTTGCAACCAAGAACTACGGACACACTACCTGCTTGTCTTAGGGGCCACAAGGCAATGTCAGGCCAAAGGCAGGAACCTGTCTTCATCCTGGGAGCCTGTGTCCCTCTGCCACAGAAAGAGCCCAGGTTTCCCCATGTACGTTATATCCTGCCTCATTACATGTTAGTTGAGAGGCGCTGGGTCCAGGTATCAAGGCTCAAAGTTTGTGCTTCTCTTTGCAGTCTGTGTCCTCTGCTGGCAGCAGTGGGCTTAGGACGGACAGAGGAATATCTGGATCCTTTGTGTCACGGTAGAGTACTCAGCCCAAATCCCTCCTCAGAACATCCCACAGCCATTCGATATTGGCAAAGAGCCCAAGAAGACCCACGGGGTGGCACAGAGACCCACTGAGCTGGATGTGATGCACAGTTCCATGGGCAGAAGGGAATGGGTAATGATGTCCTTAGGGGAGCTCTGCTGTTCTCAGATGGGCACCAGGTCTAGGGGGGCCATATAGGGTCACTGAGGCAATGTGGTTGTTCTGCATGACCTGGTGTGAGAAAAGGACATGGATCAAGAGGGAGAAATGTAGGTAGAACATGTACCTGCAGTTGGGGTTGGCTACAGGTTGTACACATGATGTACACAAGCCTGGGCTCTGGGTTTCCAGAACCATCCACTTCTTCCAATTCAAGCTGGTAGGGCCCAGCTTTGCCCAAGATCTGTCTATTCTTCAAAGGATACACAGCCTTTATCATATACATTTATCTAGTCTTTCTGGAGCTGTTAGGTATCCAGATGGGATGGGGGGCTCTCTAACCTCCCCAATCAGTGGGGCCTCCAGAGCTGCTCATCCACAGAAACATTAATCCACATAGCACAAGGGCTTCAACACTGGCTCCAGTTGCCGAGGTTCCCCTCCCTGCTGGACTGCTTTTAGATAAAACTAGGGATTGCTGATACCTCTCATCTTGTTGAAGATAGACTTCTTCAGGCTCTGTGACCCCAAATTTCCAAGTTTTTTTCTCCTTTTTTTTTGGTCTTTTTGAGACAGGGTCTCCCTGTAGCCCCAGCTGTTCTGGAACTCACTATGTAGACCAGGCTGGCCTTGAACTCACAGAGATTTGCCTGCCTTTGCCTCCCAAGTGGTGGGATTAAAAGCGTGCACCACCATGCCTGGCCCTTTTTTCCCCATTTTTATTTAGCAAATGTGTGTGTGTGTGTGTGTGTGTGTGTGTGTGCACTTGCCACAGTGTGCATGTGGTAGTGAAAGGACACCTTTTAGGAGATGGCTCTCTCCTATTATATGGGTTCCAGATATCAAACTTGGGTCCTCAGGCTTGGTAGCAAGGGCTTTTACCTGTGAAGCCATCTTGCTGGCCCTCCCAACATCATTTCTGAACTTTCAGACTGGGATACTGAAGAAGAATTCATCTGTCTAGCATGTCTAGCATGGCAGTTAGGTGCTCTCTAATTTTCCTCAGCCACAAAGCCCTTAGCACCTTATTTAGACTTCAGGACTTACCTCAAAGATCATTCGCTGAAGACCAAAGCAGAATGTGGAGCCAAATGGGTTGGTGTTGTTTGGAGAGGAGGACCTGAGGCCAGAGAAGCCAGAATTAAAGAAACAAAGGCCAAGGTCAGCAGAACATCCAGTCCTTCTGGGATACAGCCTACTGGTCAGTGGTCTTATAACTGTGAGTGTATGTTTGGCTCCAGTATAGGCCCTCAAGGTCAAAAGGGAAGAGACAGCCTTATTAAACCCAGAATCCGCTATAACCCAAAGAGCACAGAAAATTATTATAGTACTGAATGGGGTAGTGAGAAGTCAGGAAGATCCCTTCATGTGAGAGGGCACCTCAGGTAGCTCAGCACAAATGAGGTTAGGAACTATAGTAGGTAGCAGATTTGATGGGAAACAAGAGCCCATGGCAGCTGACAACCTACTGTTTTGAATAACTAGGGGTGAGAGGGTATCCATATCTACAGCTAGAACAGGGGGAGGGGAGTGATACCAGGGGAAACCTCGTAAAGTCAACAGGAAAAAGAGGTGGTCCAACCCTAACATGTATGTTCTAGCAAAAGTTCTGTGATTTCTCTTTTTATCCCCCTGCCTCATGCTAGGGATTGAGCCCCAGAGGGCACATGGTAGGCAAATATTCCACCACTGAGCTGTATATCCTTAGCCCAGAAACTTATGTTAGATTTCTCTTAGCCTTCTGAGTTTCAAGAAGGATGGGGTGGTCAGAGACAGTAACCTCCCACTCACCTGTGCAAGACAACAGGCTTCTCCACAGGGTGGCCCAGAAACTCTTGGATGTTGTCCCACTGCAAAAGGAACAGGGGCAGTAGGGATTAGCAGGGACCAGTATACATCTGTGATCAATGGCTAGCTTAGAGGCTGGACATGGCTCCAGACTGCTGGTAGGTCCATGCCCACCTCACCCTCAGGCTGTATCAGACAGGAAAATAGGAGCTCACCTTGCTGTAGGTTGTGCATGTTTCAGTCTGACCATCTGCATTTTCTGAAAAGAGAACATGGTGCAGGCTGGTAGTTGGCCCAATCTACTTATAGCCCCAGACATGCACAGAATCCAGACCTAACTACCCTTTGTGCTGTGGCTGAAATACACATGGGGCAAAGACAGGCTGTGTGAACAGTAAGGGAGAGCAAAGGGAGGCCAGTCTAGGTATGAGCTACACTAATCAGTAGTGGGCACAAAAGATGTGTTAAGAGCACTGGATGATCATTTGTTGCTAGGAAACTCCTCCCTCTACTAGCCAACAATTCTAGTCACCAGAGGTTTACAGCTTCTAAGATATTCCAGAGCAAGAACAATGCAGCTCCCAGAACAACGGACCCATCCCAGAGGAGCTGAAGCTATGGGAGAAGCAAAGGCTTCATCCACCTAACTACTATCACTCTCTCTGCTTGGCCTTTTCTCCTTCTCAGTATAAGAAAGGGACTCCAAATCCCCTTCAACCCAAATACATCCCCATTTACCTTTCTTTATGGTTAATGGGATCTTGAACTCACAGCGGTGGTAACTAAAATGAAGACAGATGACATTAAAAGTTGGGTTTTTTAGAAGGCCTGGCTACTCCCACATCCTAACACTGTACCCAAGGAAAACCAGAACCCAATACACCTGCCCAAAGTCCTGGCTTTTGGTCTGTGGTAGCATTTGTTGGGAGAGGCCCAATTTAGGCATCAAAGTCAAACAGACAAGGGCATAGACCTCAGGTCTAAAGAGAATATTAACTTGGATAAGATATTAAGATTGCCAGCTGGGCATGGTGGCGCACACCTGTAGTCTCAGCATTTGGGAGGTTGACGGAGGAGGAGTACCATGAGTTTGAGGCCAGCCTGGGCTACACAGTAAGTACCAAGTCAGCTAGGGCTACACACCAAGACCCTATCGCAAAAAAGATATCAAAGTTTTTGATTATTAACTCCCTATTTATAAGCATTGGACATGGGGGCAGGAGCACAGCAGGCACCTAGTATGTATTTCCCACAAAACAGCAGTAATTCAGGTAGGGACTGGGAGTGTAGCTCAATGGTAAAGCCCATGCAAGGTCCTGGGCTCTGTCCCCAGTATTATAATCGAAGGGGTGGAGGGAAGGATCAAGTAGAGATAAATTAGTTAACACTCAGAGCCACAAATTCTAGTTCTTTTCCTGTTTTTTTTTTCTTTTAATTAGTCCAAAGCTCATCAAAGGTATACTCACATGTTAAAATTATAATGCCCAGGGTAATTGGTATGCAGAACAAACTTCTTCACTTTGTGTGTATTTGCATCAAAGAGGATGTCCTAGGATAGAAAGCAAGGTGCTCAAGTAGGAAAAGTTACTGAGGCAGGACAGGGGCCTTTCCAAAAGCACTCCAACTTGGAGACTTCTGCTCCATCATGAGGATGCTAGCAGCTTTCTCCCAAATAGTCAAAGGGACAGGTAGGGCCAAACATCCTTAACTGGGTACTTTTAGTGGAGGAGACCTGGAAGGGACAGGGGCTACAGCCTCTACTGCTTGGCAAATAAACATTTAAGGGAAATTTTCCCTCCAATGATAACTTGTTTTTCTTATTGAATACAGATTTTGGCTCAAAGGATACTTAAGAAGATTCAGAGGTTACTTGACTCTTGAAAGACTCATGATACCTGGCTATGTGACTGCTACAACCAATCAGACCTTTCAGCTTTTTTAAAAATTAAAATATTATTTTTATTTTAAATCTATGCATGTATTGCCTTCATGTATGTAAGTGTACCTGTGTCGTGCAATGCCCAAGGAGGACAGAAGAGGCTGCTGGATCCCCTGGAACTGGAGTTATAGACAGTTGTTAGCTGCCATGTGGGTGCTGGGATTTGAACCTGGGTCTTCTGCAAGAACAACCAGTGTTCTTAACCGCTGAGCCATCTCTCCAGCCCCAGACCTTTCAGCTTCTATGGAACCCGACAACCAACAGAAGTGAGGTTCTGCCTAACTTCTCAACAGGACTCAGACCTGGATCTAAGGTCACCTACTGATCATTTTCTCTTCTAACCAGCACTTTTCCCAGCTTATGTCAGCTGCTGAGGTCGGGGACACCAGGGTTATTTCTGACTCTACCCCCTTACCAAGAGTCAACAAAGTCGTACTAAAGCTACCCATTCTTGTCATCTTCCTCACTATCACCACTGATTCTTAAAACTCAGAGGTCCAGCTGCAAAACACCATTCCCCCAGGCCACTATCATACTCTCAAAGTCTGTGACCCTCCAGAGGCTGCTCCAGAATTCCTAACTTATGTTTGGTCTCTCCTGTGTAGACAGACCCAATCTTTCTTTCTCCCTCTCTGGAACCTATTATTTGCTGCCTTAGGACTTCAGATCATTGGAAAGTTCGAAGCTAATTCAGAAGACTTATGGTCTAGCTGGGTATGGTGACATATGCTGTTCTGGATAGCTTCAGTTGTCAATTTGACACACTTGGGTGGAGGGAACTTCAATTGAGTTATTTCCTCCATTGTACTGGCCTGTGGCCATGTCTGTGGGGTATATTTCTTGAGTGTTGAGTGATGTGGGAGGGCCCAGCTGACTGTGGGTATTGCCACCCCTGGACAGGTGGTCTTGTGTTGTATAAGAAAGCAGGCTGAGTATGAGCCAGAGGATCAAGCCAGTAAGAATAGTCTTTCCATGGTCTGTGCTTCAGCTCCTGCCTCTAGGTTCCTGCCCTGAATTCCTTCAATGATGAACTCTGACCTGAGAGATATAAAATAAACCCCTTTCTCCTCAAGTTGGTTTTGATCAGTGTTTTTATCACAGCAATAGAAAGTAACTAGAATATATGCCTATGATCCCAGCCCTGAGATGATTGTGAGTCTGAGGTCAGCCCTGGCTGACCTTGTCTCAAAGAAAAGTAAAAGGAAGGAAGGAAGGAAAGAGGGAGGGAGGGATGGAAGGAAGGAAGGGAAAGAGGGAGGAAGGAAGGAAAGAAACAATGATGAGCCATAGCACAGGTCAACCCTGCCCTGAGATGTTTCCTTCTGGCATATGGCTTATATAAACATTTCTCATACATACATCCTAGTCACCAGTTGGTCTGCCAACCCTGATGGCAGTCACCAACTCCATCGAGTGCTTTAGGTCTAGAGTACACAACTGCATCAGTATTTCAGGGGTGGTCCTCATTTAAAAATGCACACTCCCATTGTCTGAGCCTTTCCACCCTCCCTTTTGGGGATTCCAGAAGAGTCCTGTGTACTACAGAAGGATAGTTCCCCCAGCAGTTTAACTTGAATGAGTTCTACAGTCTCCATACACGAAGCATGCTCCCTCATAAAAGAAGAAAAGACATGCCAGGAAACCCAGTATTCCCATGTTGCTCAGTATTCTTGGTGGCAAGAATGTCTACATAGGGGTACTGGAACCCACAAGAATAATACTGGCAAAAGTTCCTAGATTCCCAGGCAAGGTTATGGCTGCATGTGTACACACAGATACTCAAGGGTGCCCTGCCTATGACAACAGAAACAAAATCTTTCTCTCAAGGCACCATAACTTACCACACCAAGAGTGAAGTAGTTAAAAAAGTAGTCATTGCACTTAGATGGAACTTGCTTATGAGGGGAAGGAGAATGGATTTTCATCTGTTGAGAGATATAACAACACATTAAAATACAATCCCTTAAAATAGTTTCCAGTTAACATAAGTCTATATATTGTGTTCCTTATATAACATTAAGCTGTTGGATAAGCAGGACTGTGGGGAGTCTTAGACGCTGGTGGAGTCTAGGAGAAGGGGGAGCCAGATACGGTTGAATATGGACAGGGTCCTGATCTCCAAGTGGGTTACTTGGACAGTGATAAGAGTCATTAGACCAAGATGGAGCAGAGAAAAACTTTTACTCCAAGTAGAATAGGTTCGATGGGAAAACAACAGGGTTCATATTTACTGAATATTAAATTATTGCTGATTAAAGGTAGATTGCTTATTCACTGTACACGTTTCCCTACCTTATCTTCTGACTTATAGAAGACCTTGTGTGGAGAGCCAAGCATGCTAAGAACATCTTGGCAAGAATCACCAAAATATACTGAGCGTTCAAATACCCGCATCTTGGCATCTGCTAATAAGCCAGGTCCACAACCTGCAGGGAACAAGAGAAAAACTGTCAGGTTCTAGGCAGAGCTGGAGACATCTAACCCAAGGCCACGGGGGCTCCAAAGAAGCTACTGGCTACCTGCTGAATTATCAGATCTAACCAAGGGCAAGGATGCATTCAAATATAAACACCAGGTCAACTGGGCTTAAGTAAGACTTTAAAAAACCACTATCTTCTTGAAAATAGTGCCAGAGTCTTTGGAAAATTAATTATTTTCTAAGTATTTCTTTTTTCATTTTAAGTTTAAAAATATTTTATTTATTATTTTTATTTTATGTGTATGAATGTATTGCTTGTGTGTATGTAAGTGTACCCACGTCATGCAATGCCCGAAGAGGTCAGACAAGGGCATCGGATTCCCCTGAACTGGAGTTATGGACGGTTGTTAGTTATAATGTGTGGGATCAAGGAATCAAACCCGGGTCCTCTTGGAAGAGCAGCCAGTGCTCTTAACTACTGACCCATCTCTCTAGTCTCCTCTTTTTCAATTTATATACATGGAAAGAGACACACATACATACATACACACACACACACGCACACACACACACACACACACACACACAGACAGATAGACATTGACTCTTACCATGTAGCCCTCGCTGGTCTTGAAATCAGAGCGTACCACCTTCCTCTGCTTTCCAAGTAGTGGTATTAAAGGCATGTGCCACCATGCCTGAAAAGTCTTTTTATTTATTTATTCATTTATTTTTACTTATTTATTTAAAATACTTTTTATTTTTAATTTTATTTAATGCATATGAATTTGCTTGCAAGTAAGTGCATCTGTGCATGCAATACCCATGGAGGCCAGAAGAAAGCACTGGATACTCTGGAACTGGAGTTACTGTTATTAGCTACCATGTGGGATGGGGTGCTGGGAAATGAACTGGGGTCCTCTTGAAGAGCAGCCAGTGCTCTTATCTGCTGTGTCATCTCTCCAGCTCCTGTCTTAATTTTTTTTTTAATTTATTGTTTTTATTTTATGTGTATGCGTGTATTGACCGCATGTAGGTAAGTGCACCCATGTCGTGCAATGCCCTCAGAAGAGGCTGTCGGATCCCTGGGACTGGAGTTACAGACAGTTGTTAGCTGCCATGTGGGTGCTGGGATTCGAACTTGGGTCTTCTGCAAGAACAACCAGTGTTCTTAACTGCTGAGCCATCTCTCTAGGCCCTATCTTTAAAAATTTTAATTAATAAAATTTATTTTAATAAGTTAAATATAAGTTAATTAAAATTTTATTTTATATTTAAAATATTTTATTTCATTTTTTAAAGATTTTATTTATTATTTTTATTTCATGTATATGTGTGTATTGCCTGCATGCAGCTGTGTCATGCAAGGCTCACGGAAGTCAGAAGAGGCTGTCAGATCCCCTGGGACTGGAGTTACAGGCAGTTGTTAGCCATGCGGGTGCTGGGAACCAAACTTGGTCCTCTGCAGGGGCAGAGGTCAGTGCTCTTAACTGCCGAGCCACCTCTCCAGCACCCCCTTACTTTTCCTTTGAGACAGGCTAGTCTCAAATTGCTATGTAGTCAAGGATGACCTTGAATTCCTGATCCTTCTGCCTCTACCTCCCAAGTGCTGGGATTATAGGCACTGTGGTAACCCATATATGGTTACCCCAGTATTTCTTTGCTGCCTACCATGGGCTAGGACACTGGATACTGGTAAACAAAACCATCTAGTCCCTACCCATAGGCTCTAGAGCTTATGGTGTGGTGGTGAAGACCACAATCTGATCATCACAGAGCTATGGTAAGATCAGCAGTAGCAGTAGGTATTATGGAGCTGAATAATTGAAAGCCTCAAATTTATGATCCTTCTGCCTCAGCCTCTGTGGTACTAGGATTACAGGTATGTAATCACTTGGCTTATCAAGTTTCTTTTTTTTTTTTTTTTTTTAAGCAGTGCTGGGGTTTGAACCTAGGGTCTTACACATGCTAGGCAAGCACTTACCACTGAGAATCAATACATCTCTAGCTTCTAAGAAATATTTCTACTTCTGGTGTGTGTATGTGTGACTGTTAGCAAGCATCTGTGCATGGAGGCCAGAGGAGGTTGGGCACCCTTCTCTATCACTGTCTGCCTTACTCCTTTGAGACAGGGTCTCTCACTGAATCCAAATCTAAGCTGGTAGCCAGCAAGCCCCAGACATGCACAGCCACATCTAGCTTTTTTTTTTTTTAATATTTAAAAAATATTTTTATTTTATTATTTTTATTTTATGTGTATGAGTGTATTGCCTGCATGTATGTGAGTGCAGCCATGCTGTGCAATGCCGGAGTTTAGAAGAGGGCTTCAGATTCCCCTGGTACTGGAGCTAAGGACAGTTCATAGCCACCTTATGTGTGCTGGGAATTGAACCCAGGTCCTCTGCAAGAGCAGTCAGTGCTCTTAACCACTGAGCCACCTCTCCAGCCCTACACCTAGCTTTTTAATGGGTGCTGGGATCTGAACTCAGGTCCTCATGCCTGAGTAATAAACATGTTAACCACTGAGCCATCTCTCCAGGCCCAAGAAGTACTTCTTACTTTCTTTTCTCTTTTTAATTTTATGTGTTTGTGTAGCTAGTGGTTGCAGAGGCCAGAAGAGGGCACTGGGTTCCCTGGAACTGGAGTTAAAGGCAGCTATGAGTTGCCATGTGGCTGCTGGGAATGGAACCCGCTACTCTGCAAAAGCAGCAAGTGCTCTTACTTTTTGGGCCATTTCTCTAGCCCCAAAAGCACTTTTTAACAATAAAACCAACCAGAGGCTGGGCATGGTGGTGCACGCCTTTAATCCTAGTACTAGGGAGGTAGAGGCAGGCGAATCTCTGTGAGATCAAGGATGGCCTGGTCTACATAGTAAGTTCCAGGACAGCTGGGGAGCTGGGGCTATAGAGAGACCCTGTCTCAAAAAGACCGAAACAAAACAAAACAAAACAAAACAAACAAACAAACAAAAACCCACAAATGGGCAAGTGCTCATGGCATAAGTTACAGACATAGCAATATTAAAAATCTCTTTATTCTGTGGGTGGGAGACATGATTAATATATTTTACCCCAAATAGAGAAGGAAGTCCAAAGTCAAAGAAAAGCCTCAATTTCTGGTCCCATGATAACCAGACATCACCCTACTCTACATAAGGCTTCACAGTTGTCCAAGCTTTTTCATGTATAATAATCAATCTGGTATATGGGGACTTCAAAGAACCAAAAATCTGAAAGAACTATGTACTGAGTTCTCCAACTAACTCAATTCTAGTCTCAGTATACCCACTCTTCTTGAGACAGGACTGTAATTAAAAAAAAAAAAAATCAGGATTCTCTTACCTTAGCCTCCTGAACTCTGAATTATAGGTGTGTGCCACCACACCTGGCAGGACATATACTCTGAGTGGCACACACCTATCTAGATTCTAGGAAAAGCATGACGTTCATGAACCTCTGTCCATAAATACTGCAGCCTTAGGCAAGCCTAGGTAGCCTACAGAACACATCAAAAGTCCCATTAATGTGGGTCCTAAATTGCCATTTGTCAAATGCATTTCTTTAGGTACCAGATTCCTGTAAATGTCAGAATGGGGCTGTAGGAAGTGACAGCTGACAAGTGAATCTTTCTCTGTTGTTTCATTTACTACTTGAAGACCACCCAGGTAAAACTGCCCTCAGTCTTAGGAGACTAATTCAGTTTGTGGTTTCCTTCAGTGTCTTCTTAAAATTATTGTAAAGAAAAAAAAAAAAAAAGAAAAAAGAAGTATTGTAAGGCTATAACACTTGAACTGACCTGGGGACTGGAGAGATGGCTCAGTGGTTAAAAGCACTTGCTCTTGCAGATGACCCAGGTTCAATATCCTACTACCCACATGGCAGCTACCACAACCATCCATAACTCCAGTTTCAGGGGATTCAACACCCTCTTCTGACCTCTGAGGGCAATGCACAACACAGGTGCACTTATATACATACAGACAGTACACTCAAACACATAAAATAAAAACTAAAAAAAAAAAAAAAAAGCGCATCACTATTAGTCATACTCTCTAGAAAACAGATGTGAGAAATGGGTTGGAGGAAAACTGTTCTTGCCTAAGAAAACTCTCAATGAGGACTGGAATGGACACATCTCTGTAAATTAACACAAAGTGTTTTCCCTCCACTGACAGTTTAAACAGTGAGAGTGTTGGAAGTATGCTACTCAGGGGGGTCAGCCAGAATTGGCTGAAACTTCCAGTCATACTCTCTAGAAAACAGATGTGAGAAATGGGTTGGAGGAAAACTGTTCTTGCCTAAGAAAACTCTCAATGAGGACTGGAATGGACACATCTCTGTAAATTAACACAAAGTGTTTTCCCTCCACTGACAGTTTAAACAGTGAGAGTGTTGGAAGTATGCTACTCAGGGGGGTCAGCCAGAATTGGCTGAAACTTCCACACTCAGCTGCTCCTCTTGCTGTCTGTGACCTGTGATCACTAATGTTCCAGATCCTTGATGACCCTGCTACTTCAAGCAGTGATCCTAAGAAGATAGACCTTGTGTCCGCCTTCTATCAATTTTCTCAAAAATAATAGCTCAAGTTCAACATCCTTTAAGTAGTTGTTCTGTTTTGGTTAGAAAACAGACTTTAAGGGCCAGTGAGATGGCTCAGTGGATAAAGTGCTTGCCATGCAAGCCTGATGACCTGAGTTTGATCCCTGGAATTCACATAAAGGTGGAAGGAGAGAACAGATAGCAAGTTGTTTTCTACCTCACATGCATATATGCATGCTTATACCCACACCCACACATCATATATATACACGTAATAATAATAATGATAATACATACTTTAATAAAGCTCTAATCCAGAGGTTGTGGACTAATTGTTCAGAAGAGTGAATTCAGTTTATACATTAGATTCCTTTTTTTGGAAACAAGGCTTTGTAATATAGCCCAAATTGGACTAAAATCCAGAGTGATCATCCTGCCTCAGCTTCTAAGTGCTTGAATTACAGGCATCAGCCACCACACCCAGAGACTGATATGGACCCATATGTGTGAAGATATGGTAGTTGCACTATGGTCCCTTTACTTCCCCACAGACCTACATCCTGAAGGCATTGTAATGGCACATGCCTGCACACGTTCCTGCTCAGGAAAGTAGTGCTACTGCTGTTTATTCAGATTTGCTGAAGTCAGCCAGCTATGGTGGCACTATCCTGTAATCCAAGTACTCAGGAGGCTGAAACAGGAGGACTGAGTTCATAGCCAGCCTGGACTGCATTACGAGACTTTGTCTCTGGAAGACAAAACAAAACAAAACAAAAACAAGCCCCTTCTCCCTCCACCCCAAACAGGTTTACTAAAGATAAAGCTATGCGGCTAGAGAGATGGCTCAGTGGGTTAATAGTGCTTGCTCTGAGTTTGAATTTCTGTCACCCATGTTTAAAAAAAAAAAGCCAAGCTGGCTGCATGTACCTATAACCCCAACATGGGGGGCAGAGACAGTTAGATCCTGAGAGCTCATTGACCAGCCAGCCCAGTCAAAATGGAGGTGAGCTTTGGTCCAGTGAGATCTTGTCTTGAGGCAATAAGGTGAAGAGCAATAGAGGAGGATACTCAGCATCCTGCTCTGGGCTCAGCATATGTACTTATGGGTGTGTATACCAGCACACTCTCAAACACATGCATACAACCCACAAACATATAAAAGATAAAGCTTTGTCTTCTCCCTTGATAAAATTAAAGCTGCATTAAATTACTTAATAAAAATTTCAATAAAATAACTACATCATTTGTCCTCTACCAACTATGTAGCAATGGAATCATGAATACTGATATTCTCCTAAAATTTGTATGTTGAAATCTGCTTTTTTTTTTTTTTTGAGACAGGGTCTCCCTGTAGCCCCAGCTGGCCTGGAACTTGCTATGTAGACCAGGCTGGCCTGGCTCACATAGATTCACCTGCCTCTGCCTCCCAAAGGCTGGGACTTAAGGCATGTGCCACGACGCCTGGCTATGTATGTAGAAATATCTGAATTCTTTAAGGTGATGATATAGGAAGATACCATGAAACATGTCCATAAACCAGGAATGGGCTCTCACCAGATACTGACAATTTTAGAATGTTCCTATGTGGATATAATGGAATATCTACCAAGCTCAAAGCTGGTAACCTACCCGCAGCAAGTAGTCGAAGTCGTAACCCTGAGGGTCCAGTTCCATCTCGAAGAACATCTACACTCTCAGCATACACATTTCCCAGGAAACAGCTCAGGGGCATCACGGGAGCCCTGTAGTGGGCATAGAATGAACAAAGCATGGTCCTTCCTCCCAGAGAGGTCAAGGCCTTAGCACAAAGCTCCTATTCCTTATACTTACTTGGTATCCTGTAGGCTGTTTCCACTATAAATATACATTCGTTTTACAGTTGCTCCATGGGGTATCTGAAGAGAAGCTAGGCCATGGGCAAAATTGGGCTGCAAAAAAGACAAGAATTTTACCAGGGGCAACACTTTAGGTCATAGACACAGGCTCTCGTCCGCCCTGGTACCCATGATCTTTAAGAACTGGTCAGGTCAAAGCACACGGCCAAACCTGGCTCTGGGTCAATTAACTCACTCTAGATAAACAAGTGCATTTTATTTTATTTTTGTTTTATTTCATATTTTGAGGCAGGGTCTATATAGCCCAGGCTGGCCTTAGTCTCCTAAGTGCTGGGATTACAAGTATGTAGCATCATTCCTGTATTGTAAGTTCACTTTTAAAGTAAAAAGTAACTGAAAATCCAAAGAATGAACTCTTCAAACTCCTGGCCACTGAGAAAACTATAGTATTTAGGATCTTTAAGGAAGAACATGGTTAGATTTACCTCTGAAAAGTGTGAGATCCTCAATACTCTCTGCTGTACAAAATATCCTCTTCCTAGGAATGCTGGCTTGGACCTTGTTCTTCCTGCCAATTCCACCCATTCCATCCCTCCTGCCCCTTGAAGGACTCAGAGACAAGATGACCAGTGAAAGGCTTCACATCTAGTTCCTTATCCCACTTGGACAGTGAGAAAAAAAACCAAACCAAAACAACAAAAGAAAAAACAAACAAACAAACAAACAAACAAACAAAAAACCCAAAAAAACTCCTAGGGGACAGGAAATGCTAACCTCATACTTAGGAGCCTCCGTCCAGGAGTCTAACTGAAAAGAGAAGGACAGTCCTCTGAAGTTGAGGTGGAAGAGCTGCTCAGCAGAGTTGTATACTGTGGGTGAGGAAGAAGAAATAACACAGTTGACTGGCATCTGAAGTTTCTAACAATGAAACAATGAAACAATGGCAGGAAGCAATGATTCCAGAAGGGCAATTCCTTCCTCCTGTCTCCTTTCTGAATTGATCAAAACAAGGGGGAGATTTCGTTCACACCCAAGTGCCAACACCACAATCCTGAAATGGGGTGGGATGGCACCACCTGACAGCTTTACTGCTATGGGCTGCCTCTGATGACCAGAGGAATCAGATGAACTTGGCTTACCTCCAGGATGGGTTGCACCAAAAGACTGGTCAATTTGCTCAATGGTAGGAGCAATGGCCTGAGAGTTAAAATGCACTCCACTGAAAAATAAAAATACCTTTTAAATACTAGGTTTTACAAGATGGGCTTACAGATCATAATAAATGGTGGCTGGAAGTTAACTCATTTATTTTTTGAGACAGAATCTTGCTTTGGACCTGGCTGGCCTTGAACATGCAGCAATCAATCCTACCTTAGCCTCCTAGGTGTTGGGACTACCAGTATAAGTCACTGCATCCAGTATAAGAGTTTTTTTGGCCTTTTTGAGACAGGGTCTCCTTGTAGCCCCAGCTGGCCTGACACTCACTATGTAGACCAGGCTGGCCCTGAACTCACAGAGCACCACCTGCACCTGCCTCTGCCTCCCAGTTCTGGGATTAAGAGTTATTCCTTTTGAGACAGGGTTTCCCTGTAGTGGCGCTGGCCTGGAACTCACTATATAGACCAGGCTGGCCTTGAACTCACCGAGATCCACTGACTCTGCCTCCCGAGTGCTGGGACTAAAGGCATGCACCACCATGCCTGGCAAGAGTTATTCTTAAGCATTAAGCACATTAAAATCAAAATTAATTGATAAGAAGGTCACTTCTTATGAAACTGATATACAGAGCTGCCTCTGGAATTGTTCTCACTAAAGGGAAGCCTTCTAAGGAGGCTTACTGAAAGATACATTCTTTTTTGTTGTTGTAGTACTGGGAAATGAACTCAAGGCCTTGTGTATACTGGGCAAGCATTCTACCACTGGGTTATACATACAATCTCCAGTCCTTGAAAGTTATATTCCAAATGCTAGCATAGCACCTTGCACAGGAAGGGCTCAAGTAGCTATAGATTATACAGGTCACTTCCAGTTTCATTCTAAAAAGCAGATTCTGGCTCTAAAATGGTGGTCTCTACAGTATTGGTTTTGGAGCCAAACTGGTTTGTTCTATTTTTGTTACTCAGGAAAACCTGAAAAAGAGATGTCAAAGAAATGTATGCAGGGAAGAGTAATTACGACTCAGGAGACTATTATAGCACTTCTGAGGTGAAGTCCGACCTTGTTTAGAAAGGTAAATAAGATTTTATATATATGTAAAGTGCTTTATAAACATCAGCATATTCTTTTTTAAAAAATATTTATTATTTTTATTTTATGTGCATGAGTGTATTGCCTGCATGTATGTGAATGCACCCATATCATGCAATGCCACGGAGGTCAGAAGAGGGCTTCGGATTCCCCTGGAACTGGAGTTAAGGGCGGTTCACAGCCGCCATGTGGGTGCTGGGAATTGAACCAGGTCCTCTGCAAGAGCAGTCAGTGCTCTTAACCTCTGAGCCATCTTTCCATCCCCGATCAGCATATTCTTAATAAGTCTTACTTCCTCATGAATCTGAGGAAGCTGGGAGGTTGCCTCAGGAAATCATGGTACCAGGCTATATAATTCCTGGACTGCTGCAAATGAAATTCTTTTCTAAATAAAGGTAGAAAACAAAGCTAGTTTGTACCAAATATAGCACATACCAGCAAGGGAGAAACCTTACCAATGTTTTAAACATTTTATTTTTATTTATTTATTATTTTAAATATTTTATTTATTTTTATTTTATGTGTACGAGTGTATTGCTTGCATGTATGTGAGTGCACCCACGTCAGTCAATCCCACCGAGGTGAGAAGAGGGCTTCGGATTCCCCTGGAACTGGAATTATGGACAGTTAGCTGCCATGTGGGTGCTGGGAATTGAACCCGGGTCCTCTGCAAGAGCAGTTAGTGCTCTTAACCACTGAACCAGCTCTCCAGCCCCCTATTTTTATTTATTTTTAATTAAAAAATTTTATGTGGATGAATATTTCACCTATATGTATTTAAGTGAACTATATGCATGCAACACCCACATAAGTCAAAAGAGATGTTGGATCCCCTGGAACTGGAATTATGGACAGTTAGCTGCCATGTGGGTGCTGGGAACCAAACCTGGGTCCTCTTCAAGAGCAGCCAGTGCTCTTAACTGCTGAGCCATTTCTCCAGCCCCTATTTTTATTTTTATTTTTTTATTTATTTATTTTTCTTTGGTCTTTTTGAGACAGGGTCTCCCTGTAGCCCCAGCTGTCCTGGAACTCACTATGTAGACCAGGCTGGCCTTGAACTCACAGAGATCCGCCTGCCTCTGCCTCCCGAGTGCTGGGATTAAAGGCATGTGCCACCATGCCCGGCTTATTTTTTTTATTTGTGTGTATCTATGTGAATGTATGCCATTAGCATGTGGGTGCCTGTGGAGGCTAGAAGAGGGTGTCAGATCCCCTGGAGCTAGAATTACAGGCTGCTGTGAAGTTGCTTGATGCAGGTACTAGGAACCAAACTAGGGTCCTCTAGAAGAGCAACATGTGCTCTTAACCACTGAGCCATCTCTCCAGCCCCCAAACTTACCAATATTTTAACTTTACTTTAGTCAAGTCATAAACTTCAATCACCTAAAAAAAAATGTTTAAGAGTTGTTAATGCTCAAGTTGATACAATGACAGATATACTTGGGAGGCCAAGGTAGGAGGATCAGGAGTGCAAAGCCAGCCTGAGTTATCTGAGACCCTGCCTCAAAAATCAACTCAAACCAAACACTCCAAAAGCAGGGATGGGGAAGAACTTAGCAGTACAGCATATGTTTAGTAGGGTCTCAGCTTCATCACCAAAAATCCACACCCCAAAATAATCTCTTTATCTTTATCTGCACATTATCTTTTGTTCTCACTTTAAAAACTGAGAGGAAGAAAAAGCCATGTGTGGTAGTGGTATCTACAGACTTTATCTACTCAGTAGCAAGGATGGAGGATCACTTAAGTTGAGTTTGAGACAAGCCTGGGCAATATAGTGAGACTCCATCTCAAAATAAGATAAAAAACAAAATTGGGAAGAAAAACATAAACCATAACCTTTCTGTTACTGTGTTTCCTTTTGAGACAGGATCTTACTATGTAAGCCCTCCAACTTGCAATGATCCTCCTCCCTCTGCCTCCCAAGTGCTAGGATTATAGGTGTGTGACACTACACCAAGCCATAACCTCCCCTCTTCTAATAGATATTCAAATGATATTTATGGATGTTTAGGGCCAAGGTCCTTACATCTAAACCACTGCAGAGTCACATTGGAATAGGTATCATCACTCAAGACAATGCCACCTTCCAGAGAAACATCTCCATATAACTTGTTTTGACAATGTGTTGAATACTGAGCCCTTTTCTATGCCAAACTTTGACAAATTATAAAAACCAAACAAAATGAAACAAAAACCAGACCAAATTACTTAAAAAACAAAAAAAAAAACAACAAAAAAACCCCTTATTTATAATTGAAAAGATGGAAGAAGTGGACTGTCCCGTTAGAAAATAAGCCACAGTATGTTAACACAGAGCAGTGTGAGAGTGTTAGACTATATACCTAATAAAGGAGATCTGGTTAAACCTGAAGAACCTCAGGGCCCATGTGAAGTTTGCCCTTTAATAGGTTCAGCCTAGATGAAATGCCAGGAACTCAAAGCAGAGACAAATGAAAAGGCACTGAACACTCAGTCATTAATGGTACCAAGCAGTAAACACTACCAAGTTCTCCACACTGTGGTGTCAAGGCTTGGCACTCAGCAGCATAGCTGGGTGGGGTGGGAAGTACCATCTACCATCTTCCTGTGGGGGATGGCACAAGCAGAGCTGACTCAATGTCTGTTTGTGGAAGAGGTTGTGGGGAATACCTGGCACTGACACAGAAACTGAGACATATTTAAAAACTGAACTTTTAGCTGGGCATGGTGGTGAATGCCTGTGGTCCCAGCACTTGGGAGGCAGAGGCAGGCGGATCTCTGTGAGTTCCAGGCCAGCCTGGTCTACTTAGTGAGTTCCAGGCCAGCTGGGGCTACTTAGTGAGTTCCAGGCCAGCTGGGGCTACTGAACTTTTGGGCTACAGAAAGATGGCTTAGAGGTTAAGAGTACTTGCTGCTCCTGCAGAGGATCCAGGTTCGATTCCCAGCACCCACATGCCTGTGACTCCAATTCCAAGGGATTTGACACCCACTTCTGGCCTCCAAAGGCAGGCACCTGCATACACGTGATGCACATACATACTCAAATATACACACATATAAAATAAATCTTTTTTAAAAAATTAGTTAAGGGGGCTGGAGAGATGGCTCAGTGGTTAAGAACACTGGCAGTTCTTGCAGAAGACCTGGGTTCGAATCCCAGCACCCACATGGCAGCCAACAACTGTCCATAACTCCAGTTCCAGGGGATCTGACAGCTTCTTCTCTCTTCCGCGGGCATTGCACGATACGGGTGCACTTATCTACGTGTAGGCAATACATGCATACACATCAAATTAAAAAAAAAATTAGTTGAATTTGACCAGACTGTGTCCCTAAATTTTTTTTTTTTTGTTTTTTGAGACAGGGTCATTTAGCCCAGGATGGTTGTAAGGTCCCTATGTAGTCAAGGATGACCTTGAACTCCTGATCTTCCTGCCCCTAACTCTCAAGTGCTGGAATTACAGGTGTATGCCACCACCACTAATTCATGTGGTACTAGGGATTGAACCCAGGCTAGGCAGGCACTCTACCAATTGAGTTCTATTTCTAACCCTATCCTGAACTTTCTTAGAGAATATAACACTAGGGCTGGCAAGATGGCTCAGTGGGTAAAGGTGCTTACTACTGAGCCTGAAGACCTGAGTTTGATCTCCAGGACCCACATGGCAGAAGAAGAAAACAGACTTCCACAAGCTGTCCTTTGATGTCCACATGTGTGTCGTGGCATGCACATACCCAAACATACCCACACACTAAATAAATGTAATTTTGAGAAAGAACATAACATTGAATCAAGTTAGAACCCTCTCCACTGTTAATGAAGCTATTTTGATCCTATCTGCTAGGCACTGCTCTCTCTGCTGGGTCCTTACAGCACTTGAAGGAACCCTTCTCCCCAAACTTGTGCGAACTGTTCAATGGCACCACTAAGCCCCTTCTGGTGTAACAGGTTAGCTTGTAGAGGGAAGGTGTTTAGTGCATATTAGCTAAGTCTGCCTCGTACAAAGCTACTAAAGAGTAACATGAAGCTTGTGAGCATGAAAAGCTGGTGCTGGGAGAGGCAATGCAAAGAAAGACAGGTGACAGCTGTGATTGAGAAAGTCACCAAGGTCCCCTTCAGAATGCCTGGGCACAGCAGTAAACCATGCCAAACTGGCTGTCATTTCACTGAGATCAGGACCTTATGCTGACAGACACTCTCCACTTTCAGTCAGAAGTCCTGCCTGTAGAAGATCCAGGCATTCTCTCTGCCAGCTGCCCCTATGATTAGCTAATGATCTCCCAGAGAGATCATTTCTTCTAAGGGGATCCTTTCCATGACCTAGTTTCTCTCCTCAGTAGCTCACTTGTGATTGAAGGACAGGAAGGGGGAAGTACATAATTTTTTGGAAAGGCTACTCCATAACCTGAGCAGGAAACTAGCCCTGGTATGCCATGTTCAAACTCATGACTCTGAGGCATGAGTCGGTATCACATGACTAACTTGTGGGGTCCAAGCATTTGAAAAGAGTGTATTAAAAACATCCTGGATGGAAGCAGGTGCTAGCAAACTGCACTCCAATGCCAATTAAGATACCCTATACACCCAGAGGTTGTTTATATTTCCACAATGGAGTTAAAGAATCAACTCACTCTTGTTGGTATTAATACCAAACCCTAATATTCCAGAAGAAACTTCCATTTTCAATCTTCCAAGCCATACTGGCATAAAAATAAAGTAAAACAACATACATAAGTGTGACTAAAGTCACTTGGTCCTATTCTATACTTAGGCCCCATTCTTAGTACCTCTTAAAATTTAGACTTTTTTCTTTGGTTTCCTAGTCAGTATAAAAGTTCTTTCTCTATAGAACATCTACTAATACTCTTTCTCCTCCCAGCACATCCCCCAAATCTACAACACTCTTTTTAGCCACTGAGCAAAGGACAAGAGCTTTTCCCAGCTCCTTTCAACCATCTCAATTCTCTACCCACTTTTAGAGGAACAGCACAGCTTTAGCCCCCTACATCATGGTAGTCTTTGAATCAAAGAAGTGGACACCCACTTCTACGTTTCCAAAACATTTTACAATAGCACATATTAATCAGCTCCAGACAGACTGGACCAGCCAGATATGAAACTATATAGTTGTCATTTATGGTTACCTTAAGTCTCTGATTGAAAGCATCAAACAGTAGTTTGATCCCGTCCTGAGTCAGGTTAAGGATGAGGTCATGGCTTAGAGGAGACTACAAAACAAAAATAAAACACACTTTGAACAACTGATTTATTCACCAGTACCTACTGAAACTCTTACAACATAAATGTAATGCACAGGGGAAATGTAAGGCAGTCCCTTTCCCCCAACTAATAAAGTTTGGGAGCTTGAAAAAAAAAATTGGTGCATTGGGGCTTGAGAGATGGCTCAGCAGTTAAGAACACTGGTTGTTCTTGCAGAAGACCCAGGTTCGAATCCCAGCACCCACATGGCAGCTAACAACTGTCTGTAACTCCAGTCCCAGGGGATCCCACAGTCTATTCTGACCTCCGAGGGCATTGCACAACATGGATGCACTTACCTATATGCAGGTAATACATGCATACACATAAAATAAAAATAATAAGTAAAATATTTAAAAAAATCTAAGAAGTCATATTTCTCAGTTCTATGGTGGGGAGTAGCAGTATATAACTGCTAACAGAGCCATGATGACCTTAAAACTTCAAGAGCTCTGGTTTCTATCTAGGAGTACCTTCACCCCTTTTCCTCCAAGGTTGTTCTGAGGACAAAGATGGTAGGTCAGAAAGCACCAAGAGCAGATCTGGCACACAGAGCTCTTTCTTCTTGTGTCTGCCTCATCTTCTTGCTTCTGTCTGATGCAATGGATTAAAAAAATGTCTGAAAACTCTCAAGAACTGACTCAGGCTGCTACAAGTAGAAGGAAAACGCCACTATCACAAACCCAACCATTCTTGAAACTAATACACAGCTGAAAGGGTTTATAGAAGTTTTCACTAAAGCATCTTAAAGTGGACAAAGTAGCTAACAGAGGTGTGGTCTTAAGAAACATGGGCAAGCCAGGTGTGGTGGCACACACCTTTAGTCCCAGCACTCAAGAGACAGAGATAAGCAGATCTCTGAAATTGAGGCCAGCCTGGTCTACACAGCAAGCTTTGGGCCAGCTGGGGCTAAAAAAAAAAAAAAAAACAACAACAACCCAACAAAAATCCCACAACAGTAAAACAACTGAAAAAAAAAAAGCTGCAGCACCACAGTGAAGTTGGTATGGTAGTGTATACCCGTAATCCCAACACTGTGGAGGCCAACACAGGAGGATTCCAAGTTGGAGGTCAGTCTGGGCTACATAGTAAGATTCCCACAAGCACTACATTAGAGCTGTAAGACCATTTTCTTTTAATCCTTCTCAAAAGATTGTTCTACCAATAATATATGAATTTGATAGACTAGTTATTAAATTTCCACAAGCTGCACAAGCAAAAAATAGGAAGAACGTGGACCTAGACACAAAAACCCATGCTCTGGGCTGGGCAAGTGGTATATATCTATAATCCCAGAACTTGGGAGGTGGAGATAGGAGGATCAGAAGTTCAAGTTCAGCCTGGGCCACATGAGATCTGGTGTCAAAATTCCCAAACCAACTATTTGTTCCAGATGCTTAGAAAGTATTGGGGGAAATGAGCATGGTAACACTCCTACAAAACTGGAATTATAGATGACATGAGAATTGAACATCAACTTTAGAAATTGTTAGAAAGTGTAAAGCCTGCTTTCAAATACATCCAGTCTTCAGAGAGCTAAATCTTATTCAGCTCAATTGTACAGCAAGCTCATTTCCTCTGTTTTGATGGCTGCTACCTGTCAGATTAGGTGAGGGATGATTTGAGATGGAAGAATTTAAAAAACCACCATTCATCCTTTCCAAATGAAAAACCACTTTGGCACAATGAGTCACTTTCTGCACTTTCTGCCAAGTTCCCTGTTCTGTGGCAAGTGCCACATGAATATCCAAGCACATGGCATTCCCCCTCTCAGAAAGATCCTTCACGTAAGGCCCTGAGGATAAGTACTGCAGAATGTAGTCTCTGGCCAAGGGATACAGTACTGCAGAATGTAGTCTCTAATAGAGATAACAGGTCAAATGCTGATGCTGCTCTAAGCCAAACTGGGAAGCTTCACAGAAATCATATTCACCTATAATTTAAAACATTCTTCATGTCAAAAATAAGCTGCCATTTGCTTTAAGAGTTGAAACTAATTGGAACAACTGGAACCAAAAATATCAAACCAATACTCAAAGAATCCAAGAAAGGCCACAGAGACATTCTTTGGTCTCTGTAGGCTCAAAACTATTCCCTAAGGCTTATAACACAAAGGCCTTCTACAAAGCTGCACATGTACTGTGTCCTAGAACTGCAGGCTTCAGAGCTCAGTGGAGAGAAGATGCTTATTTTATTTATTATTTTTATTTTATGTGTATGCATGTATTGCCTGCATGTAGGTAAGTGCACCTGTGTCGTGCAATGCCCACGGAGGACAGAAGAGGCTGTTGGATCCCCTGGAACTGGAGTTATGGACAGTTGTTAGCTGCCATGTGGGTGCTGGGATTTGAACCCAGGTCTTCTGCAAGGACAGTCAGTGTTCTTAAACGCTGAGCCATCTCTCCAGCCCCGAGAAGATGCTTTTTGAGGGGGATAAAGGTGTGCCCTACTAGCCAGAGATCTTTACTGTAACAATTCTGAACATAAGCCAACCAACAAAGCAGAAAAAAAATGATTTTAAGCACAAAAAAGGGGCTGGAGAGATGGCTTAGCAGTTAAGAGCACTGCTGCTCTTACAGAGGATCCAGGTTCTGATCCCAGCACCCACATAATGGCTAACAATGGACTATAACAACACCAGTTCCAAGGGATCTGACACCTCTTCTGTCCTCTGTGCGCATTGCACCTACATGGTGTGTTTACATACATGCAGTCAACACTCATACACATAAAAACAAATAAACAGAGAGAGAGAGAGAGAGAGAGAGAGAGAGAGAGAGAGAGAGAGAGAGAGAGAGAGATTGAGAGAGAGAGAGGCAAGCATCTTAGAAAACCAGAGACAGCCCCTGGGAAGACTTCCCATTAAAAGGGAAGAAGATACTGACTTTAAGGGTACTAGGTAAATGAAGCACAGTTTTAAACAAAACTAAAAACCAGGTTTAGTTTTTACTGCTCTTCTTAAGTTGTCAACATTAGATTATCAAGACCAAATATTTCAAAATGAAGATGTACCTGATAACTGATCCTAAAGATTTTCTTACTGGAACATAGCAACCCCTGCCATTTAGCTTCTCCCAGGGTGTTTCCTCAGAAGTAAACTCACTAAGGATTCTATTTCAGTAAACAAGTTGGCCCCCACTCACCTGCTCACTGTAGAGAACCTGGACATTTTTGATGATGCGACAGTGCTTCTGAAGAATAGCTACGGCCTGAGCCAGAGGCATTCCTGAAACGAAGGACACCTGTGTGGTTAACTGAGCTGTCCATTTACTGACACCTACCACAGTGTCAAGTATTAATTCCCAAAGCCTGCACACAGGGTGGAGTCACTAAAATACACAGTAAGAGGTAAGATACAGTTAAGCAGCAAGTGCTAGGGAGCACTCCAGATTGTTCATGGGGAGAAAGTGAACAGAGAAAAAGCTTCTTAGAGATAGAGACAGCCACTTTGATCCCAAGCAGTCAAAGAACTCAGAAAAGACAAAGTCAGCATGAACCAAAGACTAGGCTGAGAAAAAACACTGACTGCATGACTCTGGAGGCCAGGGTTCTAGCCCTTAGTCTGCCAAGCATTCATTACCTGTAACCTAGAGCAGGTCCCTTCTCTTCCTCTTTGGCGTCAATCTCAGCAAGCTCAAATGAGAGTATGCTAGGACACATGACTTACAAAGATCTATTTTAAAAGTTTAAAGTCAGCTAGGTGTGATGGGGCACTCAAGAGGCAGAGGCAGGAAGATTTCTGTGAGTTGGAGGTCAGCTTGGTCTACACAGTGAGTTCCAGGCCCACTGGGGCTACATAGTGAGACTCTGTCTCAAAAACAAAACAGAAACAAAAACAAAACAACAACAAAATTTAAATCATATCTATCAGAATCAACTTATTTTACAAACAATGTCACTAGAGTCCTACTAAAAACCCCACAAATATCTCTTAAACACTTAGTTTTGAATGCAACACCCATTATAAATTTACATATGCCTCCAGTTTAAGCAATGCAAATCCCCAAAAGATGGCAAACATTGTAGGGACCCACAAGAGATCACCAAAAGTTTGTTTTCAGAGTTCATTAAAGTTAAGCAAGAAGAAATAGGAGAGGTAAGTTCTGGACAATCTAAAAACAAAAAATTCTGTGTGTGGAAGGACAGTGCTATTTACCACTCTGGATCCGCAGCTCACTGCTCAGAGCTAGTTAGCTATGTAATGGTTTTAGTCTATTTATTCAGTAGAACTAAAGGACTGTGTGGCAGAAAGTGACAAAAGAAAGGGAAGAAGAGGGGCTATAGTGTTGCCCTTATCACCCCAGGGCTACATGGAAGATCACACTCAAGATGAACTGACCTGTATGTTAAAAAGGTGAGGTGTGCAGAAGAGTTTTCAAATGAAGAATCAGAGGGTTGAACCTTGTAGCCCACCTCATTTAAACAATTCAATTCCATTACTATTTGAAGGACTATTGTTCAATTTGAAGAAAGGTGAAAGGAACCAAAAGGCCAAATTATACTTTGTATGTGTTTGAGTGTGAGTGCTTGAGTGTTCTGTGAAGGTCAGAGGACACTCTTTGGTGTCATTCCTCAGGAGTTGTCCATCTTGTTTTTTGAGACAGGGTCTCTCTAGCTTGGAGCTCACCAAGTAAGCTATGCAGCAAGCCTCAGTGATCCACCTGTTTCCACCTCTCCAGTGCTGAGATTATATCACACTGAGGGTTTTTTTTTTTTTTTTTTAAGTGGGTTCTGGGACTCGAACTCAGATTCTTATGGTTATGTGACAAGCACTTTACTAATTGAGCTATCTCCTCAGTCCTGAATTATAATCTCAATTAAAATACTGCAGTCTTCTATAGCATAGGGCCTGACACAGAACAGAGACAAGGCCTCTGAGAACATGAACAAGTTGGTGGCATCAGCCTTGCCATTCTTGTAATGGAAGGGCATCTATACTATACACACTTGTGAGATAAAACAATTACACAGAACACACAGGTCTCATACCATAGTGTTAGTACTCTTCCTTCCCTAGGAGAACCCCCATCATCTCCCCACCAATAGCATTCTTTCCTGTGGTTCCTCTACCTTTCCTAATTTCTATGACCTCTAAAGTCTCCCCTTTTCCCTGCCTCTCTAAATCCATTTTCTAAGTTATACTTCTCTCTCTCTTTTTTTTGATCTTTTTGAGACAGGGTCTCCCTGTAGCCCCAGCTGTCCTGGAACTCACTATGTAGACCAGGCTGGCCTTGAACTCACAGAGATCCATCTACCTCTGCCTCCTGAGTGCTGGGATTAAAGGCATGCGCCACCACACCCGGCAAGTTATACTTCTTAAACTGATACCCATAACAGATTTTACCCTCTTTTCCACTGAACTGAGTCTCTCCTCTAATCCTAGACTCTTCTGATCTGTAGTCAAGAGGCATTATCCATTGTGCCACTGGCCCCTGCTTCTCCTTTAATCCTTTATAGTATCCCAGGTAACTATAGCCAAACAGAATTAGGACTATGGGAAATCTACTTTTTGCTTTAGCCAGTACACTATACTCTAATTATAATTTCAAACTGATTATATAATAATACTAATGCTTCCCTGAACCCCTAGGTTAGGTTAAGTCCCTTCTCCCTTCTCCACAATATCCTATACATTTTTTACTACATTATAATAAAATGAACTATATCTATACACCTGCTGTGCCATTAACTTATGTTCTTCAGGGGATAAAGACCATTTCTTATTCAATTTCAAATGGTCATGAGCAGAGCTCACAAGGTACGTGTTGTCTTCGACACAGTGAGCTATTTGTCTCTGTAGAACAAGGCATTGTTGGAGAAAGCTATTTTCTCCTTCCCTCCCTCCCTCCCTCCCTCCCTCCCTCTCTCTCTCTCTCTCTCTCCATCACCTCCCTTCTTGTTTTCCTTATTTCTGTATTATAAAGTTCCATGAATTTGAGCTATTTTCTTTTTAAAATATTTATTTTTATTTTATGTGTATGAGTGTTTTGCCTGCATGTATGTAAATGCACCTGTGCTGTGCAATGTCCATGGAGGCCAGAAGAGGGTGAGATCCCCTGGAACTGGAGTTAGGGATGGTTGTTAGCCACCATGTGGGTGCTGTGAATTGAATCCAGGTCCTCTAAAAGAGCAGCTAGTGCTCTTAACTGCTGAGCCATCTCTCTAGCCCCAAGAAAACTATTTTCTAAAGTGACATTTAAATCTATCTTTAGGCATTCTAAAGACTAATTTCAAAATCAAATCCAAGCGAGGCCTGGTGTCACACCTGTAATCCTAGCATTCAGGATGTCGAGTTAAGAGTTCCAGGCTAGCCTGGGCTGCCCAGGAAGACTCTGTCTCAAAATAAATAAAAAACAAATCCAGATATATGCCTCCATATTAATATATTCTGCAAGTGTCACTGACAACTTTACTTCAAATTTGTACTGTATTTCACCATGGTCAAACTATCTGTAATAGAGAGACTCTGTTTGGCCTAAGTTTTCTTATCCCTGTGTCCCTGGCATTTCCCTAATCTTCCAACATTATACAAAGGCCAAGAAGGCACCCAAGAGGCTGGACACATCTCATTGTAATGGCAGGCACCGATTACAAGGGCCAGATAACATTTGCATTTGGACACATTCCAGTAAGAAATCTGGGGACAAAGCTAAACCCATCTTCAGAAGAGGCAAGTAGGAGGAAGCAGGAAGTCCTGTTCAGCTAGCTACAAGTTTATCATCTTTACTTAATAAGCCTATTTCTTAACTGGCACATGAAGAGGATCTTACCATGCTTTTTTTTTTTTTTTTTT